>NW_027265362.1:0-7779 GCF_036320965.1 Panulirus ornatus
AAAGAAGCAAATGCAAAACTTCCTTTAAAGCCACTTTGGGGATCCAAATGCAAGGGGAAATTTCTGGAGGGACCCAAAAACTTAGAGGGAAAATTGAAGGGTTTTAAACTAAATCCCCTTCGTCTTTTTAAAAGGCTTTCAAAGGGTATGGCATCGAAGGAAAGAGATAAATTAAATTTTTACAAAAGACCGTTTTGGGGGGGGCCCAAAATCCAATCAGCTCACGGGGGCATCGAAAATTAAAAAGCAAAATTAAAGGGTTTTTTTTCATCCCCTTTTGGGGCCCCCAAAGGGAATTTTAAGGGCAAGAGGCATCAAAGGAAAGAAACATTTGGAAAGCTTATTTAAAGCCCCTTTGGGGTGCCCAAAAACAAGGAATTGCGGTGAGGCCCAAAAATTTAGAGAAAAATTGAAGGATTAATCTAAATCCCCTTTGGCGTCTCAAAGGCCTTTTACAGGGGAATAGTGCATCTGAAGGGAAAGAGACAAATTAAAAATTACTTAAAAAACCGTTTTGGGGTCCAAAATCTAATACCTTTGCATGTGGCATCCAAAAACAAAAAAAAAAAATTTAAAAATTTTGTTTAAATCCCCTTTTGGCGCCGCCAAAGGCAATTACAGGGCATAGAGGGATTAAAAAGAAAGAACATTTCGAAAGCTTACTTTAAAAACCACTTGGGATCAAAGGCAAAGAATTGCGTGGGGACACAAAAAATTTAGAGAAAAATTTAAGGATTAATCAAATCCCCTTTTGGGGTCTTCAAAGCCTTTACAGGGAAAGTGGCATGAAAAAAGGGAAGACCCAATTAAAGTTTTCTTAAAAAAACCCTTTGGGGGTGCCAAAGTCCAATACAGTTCATTGGCATCCAAAAATAAAAAAAAAAAAATTTAAAAGGTTTTTTTTAAACCCCTTTAGCCTGCCAAAGGCAATTCAGGGCAAAAGGCATCAAAAAAGGGAAAAAAAACATTTGGAAACTTACTTTAATGCCACTTTTGGGGGTGCCAAAGGGGAAGAGAAAATTTCAAGGAGGATCGAAAAAAATTAGAGGGAAAAATTTAAGGATTATCAATCCCCTTTTTCGTCTTTAAAGGCCCTTTTCAGGGGAAAATTTTGGGTCTAAAGGGAAGACCCAATTAAAAGTTTACTTAAAATACCCTTTGGGGCTGGCAAATCCAAAACCCTTGTTTGGGGCATCCAAAATAAAAAAAACTAATTTTTTTTTAAAACCCTTTTTTCGCCCCAAAGGGAATTACATGGGCATAGAGGCTCAAAAAGGGGAAAAAAACATTTTGGGAAACTTACTTTAAACCCCCTTTGGGGGATGCCCAAAGGGCAAGAAATTGCGGTGTGGCATCCAAAAATTTAGAGAAAAAATTTAGGATTTTAAACTAATCCCTTTTTGGGGCTTCAAACCTTACAGGGGGAAAAGGGGACAAGGGAAAAAGACAAATTAAAAAATTTTCTTTTCGACCTTTAAAGGGGGGCCAAAGTCTAAAACCCTTTCATGGGGGTATCCAAAAACAAAAAAGACAAATTAAAGATTTATTTAAATCCCCTTTGGGGGCCGCCAAAGGGAATTGCAGGGGGATAGAGGATCAAAAGGGAAAACATTTCGAAAAACTTACTTTAAAACCCCTTTAGGGGCCCAAAAGGGGAAGAGAATTGCGTGGAGGGCATCAAAAAATTTTGAGGAAAATTGAAGGATTAAAATTAATCCCCCTTTTGGGGTCTTAAAAGGGCCCTTTACGGGGGAAAAGTGGCACTAAAGGAAAGACCCTAAAAAAAATTTTATTAAAAACCCTTTGGGGGGGCCAAATCCAATACAGTTGCAGGGGCTTCCAAAAAAAAAAAAGAAAATTAAAGGTTTATTTTTAAATTCCCTTTTGGGGCCGCCAAAGGGAATTCAGGGGGATAGAGGGACAAAAGGGGAAAAAAAATTTGGGAAAACTTTCTTTAATGCCTTTGGGGGGGCCAAAGAAAGAGAATTGCATGGACACTTCGAAAATTTAAGAAAAGAAGGATTATCTAACCCCCTTTGGCGTCTTTAAAGACTTTACAGGGGGAAAAGTGGGATTAAAGGGAAAAAGACAAATTAAAAATTTACTTAAAAGACCTTTAGGGGCCAAATCCAATACCTTTGCATGGGGGCATCCAAAAATAAAAAGACAAATGAAGCTTTAGTTAAAACCCTTTTGGCCCACCAAAGGGAATTACGGGGCATGAGGCACCAATAGTGAAAGAAGCATCCAAAGCTTTCCTTTAAGCCACTTGGGGATGCCCAAATGCAATGAATTTCGTGGAGGATCCAAAACTTTTTTGGGGAAAATTTAAGGGTTAATCAAATCCCTTTTGGGGCTTCAAGCCTTTTACAGGGGGGTAGTGGCATCTGAAGGGAAAGAATAAAATTTAAATTTTTTAAAAAACCGTTTGGGGTGCCAAAGTCCAAACACGCAGGGGGGATCGAAAATTTAAAAAACAAAAAAAGGGTTTTTTTTCAAACCCCCCTTTGCGGCCCCCAAAGGCAATTACAGGGGGTAGAGGGGATCATAAGGAAAGAACCCTTTGGGAAAACTTTCTTTTAAAGCCCCTTTTTGGGGGCCAAAGGTCAAAAGAATTGCGTTGAGGGATCCAAAAATTAGAGAAAAAAAGAAGGTTAATCAAACCCCCCCTTTGGGGGTCTTCAAAGGCCTTTACAGGGGAATAGTGGATCTGAAGGAAAGAGACAAAAAAAGTTCTTAACAACCGTTTGGGTGCCAAAATCTAATCTTTCATGGGGAATCCAAAAACAAAAAGACAAATTAAAGATTTAGTTTAAATCCCCCTTTTGGGGCCGCCAAAGGGGGAAATTTCAGGGGCATAGAGGCTTTAAAAAGGAAAAAAACATTTTGAAAGCTTCTTTTAAAACCACTTTTGGGGAGCCCAAAAGGGGAAAGAATTGCGGGGAGACATCAAAAAATTTAGGAAAATTTTAAAGGGTTTTCTAAATTCCCCCTTTTTCGTCTAAAGGCCTTTCAGGGGGGAAAAGTGGCATCTAAAAGGAAAGACCCTAATTAAAAGTTTACTTAAAAAACCGTTTGGGTACCAAAGTCCAATACCCTTTTCATGTGGCATCCAAAAAAAAAAGACAAAATTTAAGCTTTAGTTTAAAAACCCCTTTTGGGGCCACCAAAGGCAATTACGGGGGGATAGGGCACCAAAAGGGAAAGAACATCGAAAACTTACCTTAATGCCACTTTGGGGACCAAACGCAAGGGTTTTTCGTGAAGGCATCCAAAAAACTTAGAGGAAAAATGAAAGGTTAATCTAAATCTTTTTGGGGTCTTTAAAAGGCCTTTACAGGGGAAATGGCATCTGAAGGAAAAGATAAATAAGATTTTTTAAAAAGCCTTTTAGGGGTGCCAAAATCCAATACAGCTTTACGGGGGCATCGAAAATAAAAAAAACAAATTAAAAGGTTTTTTTTCAATCCCCTTTGGGGGCCCCCAAAGGGATTTGGGCAAGAGGCACTAAAGGAAAGAAAAAATTTGGGAAAACTTCCTTTAATGCCCCTTTGGGGGTCCAAAGGCAAAAATTTCTTGAGGCATCCAAAAAATTTTGAGAAAATTGAAAGGGTTAAACTAAATCCCCTTTTGGGGCTTTAAGGCCTTTACAGGGGGAAAGGGGATCGAAGGGGAAAAGACAAAAAAAAGTTTCTTAACAACCGTTTTTTAGGTGCCAAAGGCTAATATTTGCATGGTGGCTCCAAAAACAAAAGACAAAATTTAAAAATTTAGTTTAAATCCCCCCTTTGGCCGCCAAAGGCAATTTAAGGGGCATAAGGGCATTAAAAAAGGGAAAGAAAAATTTCGAAAGCTTACTTTTAAAACCACTTTTGGGGATGCCAAAGGCAAGAAATTGCGTGGAGACTCAAAAAATTTAGAGGAAAAATTTAAGGGTTAATCTAAACCCCCCTTTTGGCGCTTCAAAAGGGCCCTTTTTAAGGGAAAAGTGGCTCAAAAGGAAAGACCCCAATTTAAAAATTTACTTTAAAAACCCTTTGGGGTGCCCAAATCCAAACTTGCTGGTGGTCCAAAAATAAAAACAAATAAGGTTTTTTTTTAAATCCCCCTTTAAGCCCCCAAAGGCAATTACAGGTGCTAGGGCACCCAAAAAAAAGAAAACATTGAAAGCTACTTTTAAAGCCACTTTGGGGATGCCCAAAAGGGGAAGAGAATTGCATGGGGGAATGAAAAAATTAGAGAAAATTGAAGGATAATCTAATCCCCTTTTGGGGCTTAAAGGGCCCTTTTCAGGGGAATTTTGGCATCTAAAGGGAAAACCCCAATTAAAAGTTTACTTTAAAAAACCCTTTGGGGCTGGCAAAGTCCAAACGTTGCATGTGGCACCAAAAATAAAAAGATAAACAATGTTTTTTAAATCCCTTTGCGCCCCCAAAAGGGAAACCCAAAAGGGGATGAGGGACAAAGGAAAAAAACATTTGGGAAAACTTCTTTAATGCCCCTTTTAGATCCAAAAAGGGCAAAAGAAATTCGGGGTGCCATCCAAAAATTTAAGAAAAAATTGAAGGTTAATCTAAATCCCCTTTTGGGGGTCTTCAAAGGCCTTTACGGGGGAAAGTGCATCTGAAAGGAAAAAAAACAAATAAAGTTTACTTTAAAAGACCGTTTAGGGGTGCCAAAGTCTAATAATTTGCATGGGGGCACCAAAAATAAAAAAACAAATTAAAAGGTTTTTTTTTTAAAAACCCCTTTTGGCGCCGCCAAAGGGAATTACAGGGGGTAAACATCAAAAAGGGAAAGAAACATTGGAAAACTTTCTTTAATGCACTTTGGGGGTCCAAAGGGAAAAGAAAAGCATGGAACTTCGAAAAAAAATTTGAGAAAAATTGAAGGTTTTTTCTAACCCCCCTTGGGCTTTAAAAGGCCTTAAAGGGGAAAATTGGGATCTGAAGGGAAAGAAAAAATTAAAAAATTTACTTAAAAACCGTTTTGGGGGGCCAACCCAATACTTTGATGGGGCATCCAAAAAAAAAAAGAGAATTGAAGCTTTAGTTTTAAAAAAACCTTTGAGCCACCAAAGGCAATTTCAGGGGGATAGGGCCCCCAAAAGGGGAAAAAAGAAACTGCAAAGCTTACCTTTAAAGCCCTTTGGGGGTGCCCCAAAAGGGAAGGGAATTGCGGGAGGCTCCAAAATCTTTGGGAAATTGAAGTTTAAACTAAAACCCCCTTTCGTCTCAAAGGCCTTTTCAGGGGTAGTGGCATCTGAAGGGGAAAAAGATAAATTAAGATTTTTAAAAAAAAGACCCCTTTGGGGTGCCAAATCCAATACAGCGCACGGGGGCTGAAAATTTTAAAAACAAATTAAATGTTTATTTTTAATCCCCTTTGGCGCCGCCAAAGGCAATTACAGGCCAAAGGAATCAAAGGGGAAAAAAACATTTGGAAAACTTTCTTTTAAAGCCCCTTTGGGGATCCAAAAAGGGCAAGAGAATTGCGGGGGCATCCAAAAATTTGAGAAAAATTAAGGATTAATCTAACCCCCTTGGGTCTTCAAAGCCTTTCAGGGGAATAGTGGCCTCTGAAAAGGAAAAAGACAAAAAAAGTTTACTTAAAGACCGTTTTGGGGGCAAATCCTTTTCCTTTTGTTTTGGGGGCATCCAAAAAAAAAAAAAATTTAAAAATTTAGTTAAACCCCCTTTGGGGCCCCAAAGGCAATTACAGGGGAAAGGCAAAAGGGAAAGAACTTTTGAAAGCTTACTTTTTTTCCACTTTGGGGTCCCAAAAGGGGAAAGGGGAATTTCGTGGGGCACAAAATTTAGGGAAAATTGAAGGATTAACTAAAACCCCTTTGGCGCTTCAAAGGGCCCTTTTCAGGGGATAGTGGGGATTAAAGGGGAAAAAAAATTTAAAAATTTAATTAAAAACCCTTTGGGGTGCCCAAAATCCAAAACAGTTCAGGGGCACCAAAAAAAAAAGACAAAAATTTAAAGGTTTTTTTAAAACCCCTTTGCGCCCCAAACCCTTACAGGGGGTAGAGGATCAAAAGGGAAAGAAATTTTGGGAAAAATTACTTTTTTGCCTTTGGGGGGTTCCAAAGGGCAAGAGAATTGCTGGAGGCATCAAAAAATTAAGAAAATTTAAAGGATTTAAACAACCCCCCTTTGGTCTTCAAGGGCCCTTTACAGGGAATAGGGGATCTAAGGGAAAGAGCAAAAAAAAGTTTTCTTAAAAAAAAACCCTTTTGGGTGCCAAGTCTAATACCTTTTCATGTGGCATCCAAAAAAAAAAAAAAAATTTTAAAATTATTTAAAAACCCCTTTTGGGGCCGCCCAAAGGGAATTACCCGGGCTAGAGGGTTAAAAAAAGGGAAAGAAAAATTTCGAAAGCTTACTTTAAAACCACTTGGGGGGCCAAAAGGGGGAAAAGAATTGCTGGGGCATCAAAAAATTAAGGAAAAAATTGAAGGATTAAAACTAAATCCCCCTTTTGGGGTCTTCAAAAGGGCCTTTTCAGGGGATAGTGGCACTAAGGGAAAGACCCCAAAAAAATTTACTTAAAATTTTTTGGGGTGCCAAGTCCAATAAATTTGGGAGGGTCCCAAAAAAAAAAAAAAAGCCCATTAGGTTTAGAAAAAAAACCCAAAAAAAAAATTTTCCCCTTTTGGTTTGAAAGGCAAAAGGTTGCAGGGGCCGGGGAGGCAAACCCCCTTTGGGTTCCCGCCGGGGGGCCGAAAGGCAAAAAAAAAAAAACCGGGGGCCCAAACATATTAAAAAAAAAAAAAACAAAATTTAAGTTTATTTAAAATTTCCCTTTGGGGCCGCCAAAGGGTTCGGGTGGGTGGGGAAAAAAACCAAAAACAAAAACCCCCTTTAGAAAGGGGGAAAAGGGAACTTGGGGAAAAAAAAAAAGGGAAAAATTAAAATAACAAACCCCCCCTTTTGGCGTCTTTAGGCCTTACAGGGGGTAGTGGGCATCTAAAAAAAAGAACCCTGATTAAAATTTTCTTAAAAACCGTTTTGGGGGGCCAAAGCCATGCCTTTGCTTGGGGCATCCAAAATAAAAAACAATTGAAGTTTATTTAAATCCCCTTTGGGGCCCCCAAAGGCAATTACAGGGCAAAAAGGCCCAAAAGGGAAAAAAACATCTCAAAGCTTACCTTTAAAGCCCCTTTGGGGGTGCCAAAGTGCAAGGGGAAAGCGTAAGGGTCCAAAATCTTAGCGAAAAAATGAAGGGTTAATCAAATCCCCTTTGCGTCTTCAAAGGCCTTTTTCAGGGGAGTTTGGGACTAAGGGAAAGAGATAAATTTAAAATTTTTATAAAAGACCCTTTAGGGGGGCCAAAATGCAATACGTGCACGAGGCATGAAAATTAAAAAAAAAATTAAAGGTTTTTTTTCAATCGCCTTTGGGGCCGCCCAAAGCAATTACAGGGGCATAGAGGGACATAAGGGGAAAAAAACATTTGGAAAGCTTCTTAATGCCATTTGGGGGTGCCAAAGGGCAAGGAATTTTCGGTGAGGCATCCAAAAATTAAGGAAAAATTGAAGGGTTTAAACTAAATACCCTTTTGGGGTCCCTTTAAAGGCCCCTTTTCAGGGGGGTAGTGGCATCTGAAGGGAAAGAACAAATGAAAATTACTTAAACAGACCGTTTTTTTGGGGGGCCCAAAATCTAATACTTTTCTGGGCATCCAAAAACAAAAAACAAATTAAAGATTTAGTTTAAAACCCTTTGGGGGCCCCCCAAAGGGAAATTTCAGGGGGATAGAGGCATTAAAAGG
>NW_027265363.1:0-6951 GCF_036320965.1 Panulirus ornatus
CCATAATGACAATATTTCCCCAACTATGAAAATATGTTCCCCATGACACAAATTAAGTTAAACGGGGAAAAGGGGAAAAGCCATGTTCAAAAAAGTGAAACTTTTAAAAAATTAAAAGAAAAACGAAAAATTTTAAAAGCCACCTTTCATATTTTCAGCCCCCAAAGATGTTTTAATGTCCGATACAAATTTAAATCACCATTTTAAATTAGTCCCCTTGGGATAATAAACTTTAAAATTTAAATTTATTTTTAAAATATCATGAAAATATAGCCTCCATTTTTCAAATGTCTCCTGATAATCTGGTTTTTTATGTTTAATATATTTCATGAGGGAAAATTTATTCACTATAAAATTTTAGCAACAGTGATCTTTATAATGTTTGTGACAATACAGTCAAAAGAAGCAAAGATGAAATATACAAATCATATTCACTATAGCATTTTATAACTACATAAACAATATAGATTTTTTGACAAATAGTCGCTTTTGAATCATACAAACATATACCCGTAAGGAGGAAACATAGTCTCCATGACAAAATAGCGCCAAGACGGGAAATTATATCATATAAAAAATAGAAACCTTGACAGTATAAACCATAAAAAATGTAACAATCACGAAACTGTTACCTGTCAAAAATTATAGATGTCATAAAATTTTTTAGTCAA
Organism: Panulirus ornatus; assembly: GCF_036320965.1. Lineage (NCBI taxonomy): Eukaryota > Metazoa > Arthropoda > Malacostraca > Decapoda > Palinuridae > Panulirus > Panulirus ornatus. Next base: position 672 of record NW_027265363.1, read on the forward strand.
AAAGACAAAATTTTTTTTTTTCATAATGAAATATTTCGGCATTTTTAATATAGTTACCATAATAATAGACCAATCATGATCAAAAAAATCAGCAGGGTTGACATAAACAATTCATTTTAAAAAAACCATGACGAAATAAGTGACATGAAAAAATGATATCCTTTACCTTACACTTACAAAAACCAAAGAAGCCGCCATCAATATATTGTTTCGTGATCATAAAAATCACATCAATTTTTATAGGTGTGACAAATATACCCCCAAACGAAAATTTTTAAATCACAGCAATATTGCCCATCAACTTGTTATAGCGCCCAAAAGGATAATTTAGCGACCCAATTGCTTTGGAATTACAATCACCCAAAACCGTGCCAATGTCGTCCCCATGACAATGTAGCTACCAGGGAAAATATAGTAACTTTGAAAAATGTAGCTGCCATGGCAAAATATTCAAGATAAAAAATCCCCAAAAGATGCCACAACAAGAGTTTTAGCGGGCAAAAGACGATAAAATCACCTGAAAATATTTTTTAAAAAGTTAGTATAGCCATCATGGCATATATCAACAAAAAAAAACCATCTCAACGAAATAGCTAACTTAAAAATTTATATTTACTCTGACAATATAGGAAAACATTAAAAGGGACAGCCACCTCCTTGAAATATAAAGAGAAAAAGAATGAAAAATAGCCACCCATGGCAATAGGGGTAACAAAACAATATACCCCTCTTTTGGCAATTTTGTTTTACCATGAAATGTATTTTCAATGGCAATATGTACCATGTCCATATGTTCGTTTGGACAATACAAATACCATAAACCAATACGGGAAAACATCAAAAGAGAGTCTCTAAGACAATATTGCCACTAATTCAACAAGTTAAATGACAATATAGATATCATGGCAACCCCCAATCACGTTTGGACAATATACTCGGAAATGTTATAAAAATCGCCATAATAAAATGATCCTATCATGAAAATATAGTCCCCCTGCCATTTATGGCTTCCATTACAAAATAGCCACAATAAAAAACATTCCCATGACAGTACTGAAACCATAACAATATAGCATATATGAAATGTAGTCACTTGATCAATTTTAAAGAAAAAAAAAAAATTCGCTTCTATTATTGTATAACATCAGGGAAAAATTTTATAAAACCATTAAAAAAACTGCCCTGAAAATACAGTCCCCTATGACATAAATATCATGATAAAATAGTGACCCTAGCAATATGCCCCTCTGAGATTATTAAACATTATGACAATATAGTCGCTATTCAAATACTGTCACCTTAATAATTTGTTATCCAAAAAGATAAAATCGATTGTGACAAAATATGCATTTATTAGAAAATGACCGTTTTAGAAACCCATAAAAAAAAATCACCTTGCCCTTTTTGTCAAAGTGACGATATATACAAATGCAACGTAAAGAAAAAAAGATGATAAAGAGAACGACGGTATGTTCCTAATGACAATTTCCGCAACTAGAAAATATGTTCCCCCCGATTCTCCAGCTTCCCCTAACAAAAAAGCTATTTTAAAAAAAAGAGTACCATTTAAAAAAAAGCAAACGACTATACAGCCAAACAAAGACCGTACAGCCACCCTGATAATAATCTCTCGATATAAATCAAACGCCAGGACATTAGCGTCACCCTTTTAATGTATATACAAAAAAGGGACATGAACATTTATGAAAATATACGTCCATATAAATTTTTAAATTTTTCCTGAAAATATAGCCCCCAAAATGAATATCTTTTAAAATGACAGTTTCGCCATTCTGATAAATTTTAGTCAAGAAATAAAGCCACCATGATCAATAAATGATATGACAATATAGTCAACGCAACAATAAAAAGCATTTATAAAAAACATACCCACTCTGAGAATACAGCCATATGAAAAAAATAGATACTGTGACAAAATAGTCATTTTTTTGGGTTTTTTGGGCCCTTTTAAACGTCAGAGAGAATATAGTCTCTATGACAAAATAGCGGGAAGGAAAAAAAGGATTCATCATCACAATCAGTCACCTTGAAAAGTATAGCCATAAAAACAGTTTGGAAAAACCATGAAAATGTAATAATAACAATAAAAGCTTACAAGAAAATATAGTTACTATTGGGCAAATTTTTATTCCCAAAGAAATACAAACGATATCACATTATGGGGTCGATAATATACACCAATCATGATCATATAAGATAAAACCTTCAAAAAAAAAGCAAGGGTAGCGACAACGCAGGAAGGAATTTGCAACAACCTAGCTCTGAAACCCCATAGCAGCTCCCTACACGTCGGTAGCTGGGGGCGCGACTGTCATAAGGTGACTACATTTTCATGATATGCTATATTTTCATGGTGTCAGTACTGTCGGTAGTGAAGGGATTATTATGTTAGCTATATTGCAATGGTACGGGGGCTTTTAAAATTTTTATGGTAGGATAATTTTGTTATCGCGGTTATATTGCATTTGTGATTAATACTGTCATGGTGACTGTGTTCCGGTAATATCCATATTATCATCAAAATTTGTTAAAAGGATTGCAATATTTTTCCGTAGAGACTCTAATTTCATGTTCCCTTTGTACTGTCTTTGATGGTTGCATGTCATTTTGGGATATATAGTCATGTTGGGTTTAAAATTTCCAGTTATGATTTTTATGGTTATGGTAATATTTTTTCCCATGGTGACTCTCTTGATAGGTGACTACATTCCCAGGATAGCTATTTTTCTTTTTTGGTTATCCCTGTAAGGAGGTAAATGTTTTTTTCATTTTGTTACATTATTTGGGTAGTTTATATTGTTAAGTTATTTTAAAATCATTGTGGGTATTGTTTTTTCTTTTTCTGGTGGTATATTACCATGACGCCTAAAATTAAATTTTGGTGATATTGGCATGGTGATATAGTTTTTCTTAGAAAATAACTTTTTAATTGTGGATATGTTCCATGGGTTTTTATTATCATAGTAGTTTACATTGTAAATTTTTACTATATTTTCATGATAGCTCCATTGTCAGGGTGACGATTTGCCATTGTGGCTGTTTTTTTTATTTTCAATATAATGCCACCCTTAACTACATTATTTGGTAGCTATTTTTTTTACTTGTGGCTGTTTTTGCAAATGGTTAATTTTTTTCCGTTGGGGATATATTTTGTCTTAACTACAATTTTTTTTTTAATCAAAAGGGTTCATGATAACAATTTTTTCATGGCGGTTTTTTCGAAAATGTGGTGCAAGTGTATGGAATCATATTACATGTCATTTAAATTGTCATTTTTTTTATACTGTGAGGGTGTTTTTTGTCGCTTTCTTTTTTGGATATTATCAAATTGATATTTTGATTATTTTTTAAAAAATTTAAAAATGGCGATTTATTTAATTTTTGGGAAAATTTTTGGTTTTGGGTTCCCTGCTTTTTTTCATGTACCCTATATTTTGTTATGGCGGTACTTTTTTTTTTTTTGTTTCTTGTTTTATCGGTTTTATCCTGAAAGGTGACTTATTTTAATTAAAATCTTGTCTTGGTCGCTATATTGTATGGACAATACATTGTCCTGGAGCCTATTGTTTGCTATGATCCAGAAGAGGGGCTATTTTTAATTTACAGCTCAATAGTGTTTATGTGCTTAAAAATTTCCATAATGAATAAAATTTTTAAGGCTTCCTTTTTTTTGGTTGGGTGTATTTTTCATTTTTTACTTATATGATCTGGTATATTGTTATAGTGAAAAAATTTTCGTTTGGGGCTATATTTATCATATTGGGGAAATTTTCATGGGGAAGTATGGTTTTACATGGGGGAAACCCTTTATTCTGATGTTTAAAAAGTCAGTGAATTTTTTCGTGCCATTATTTTTCATAGTGGTTGTACTTTCATGGTGGATTATAGTTTGCTTCCTCTATTTTCCCCCTTTTTTTCTCTTTTGTGAAGGTTGGGTTTTTTTTGTCATTGTAGCTATAGTTTCCTTTGGAGATATATTTTTTATAGCAGCATATTGTCATTATGAACATACCGTTATTTTGGCTTCTACTAATTTTGGTTAAAATTTCGAAGATTTAATATCGTCAAAAATTTGGTAAATTTTTCAAGGTGTTTTCTTTTATAGTTTCTTTGTTTTTCATTTTTTTTTGTCCCGAAAATTTTTTATAAGCGGTTTAAATTATCGTGATAAAAGTTGTATTAAAGGGGACAGTATATTGTCATTGTGACAAATTTAAAAATTTTGACTTTATCTCTTAGTGGCTATAATTTCTTTTAAAATTTAAAAATAAATTTTCGTGTGGGCTATTTCTGTGATGGTTTATAATAAAAAGTTTGCCCGCATTTTTTAAAGTAGTTTTTTAATAGTGTTTTTTTGCCCTTGGAAGGGTATATTTTTAAAAACTTTAAAATTTCCTTTTTTTTTAAAAATTTTCATTTTGAAGATTTTGCCATGATACGCGATATTGTTATAGTTTCCAAACCCTTTCCATCATGTTTAAGGGATATTATGTTTGGGTTTCATTACAATTAAAGTTAGTGGGAGGGTAACTTTTTTTTTTGGGTTTGGTCATTTTGTTATGACCCATTTTATTGTATTTGTGAGTATATTTCATGGTTTCCGTTTTTGCCCTTTAAATTTTATATTTTTCCGGAAAAAATAAATTCCTTTAAAATTTTATTGGGCATATCAGTTATATGTTTAAGGTTTGCTTTATTTTCAAGTTTTAAAACTTTGTCGTTGACTTTTATTTTCTTTTTGGCTAAATTGTCTTTGGAAATATGTTGGGCATGAGGGCTATATTTTCTTTTATATTCATAAAGTCATTGAAAGATTTCTGTCCCAAAGGGGGGATCTAATAGCCTGGCGGGTTGATAAAAATCGTTACTTTTTGTCATGAAAGCTGGGATTGTCTGGGGCTCTAATGTCGTTTCCCGTATTTTTAATGTTACTTTTTGTGAATTTTTTTCTTTATTGTCATTTAGCTACAGTGTTAAAGGGGAAATATTTTCGTTGTAGCGTATTGTCATTATGGAACATATCGTTATTTTTGGTATTCTCAAATTTTTGTTAATTGCGAAAACTTACAATTTTCCCTACCTTGGGGTATATTGGGACCGGTGATTTTTATAGTTGCTATATTGTATTTTTTTTTATTTATGTATAATTTTTTTTTTAGTGATACCCTCATTTTGATAAATATATTATCAAAGTGAAGTATATTGGGCATGGGGACTATTTTTTCTTTATGGGTTTCAATCTTTCGGGCTTTATTGCTAAGATAATACTTTTGGGGTACATTTTTTATTGTTTTTTATTTAATGGTTTTAGATTTACTCTTGGAGATATATATTTTTAAAACGGATATTTTTATTTTTGGGTTTTTAAATTTTTAGGGGAAAACATCTTTGATATGCTATATTTTTTTATTGTTTCAGTACTCTCTGGTGAATGTATATTTGTTGGCTACTTTTCAATGGAAGCCATTGTGGCAGGATTGACTATATTTTCATGGTTTGATCCATTTTGTTATTAGTATTTTATTGTAATTTTTAATATTTTTTCATGGTGATTGTGTTGCCATAATTTCTATATTGTCATTTGATTTTTTAGATTGATGACATATATTCATAGAGATTGTATCTGTCATGTTGCCTGTATGGTCATCATGGTTGTCTTGTTATTGTGACTCTATGTGATCATGTGTTTATGTGATCATGATGACTGTACTGTCATTCTTATGGTTACTATATTGCCCATAATGGCTATTTCTCAGAGTAGCTATATTGTTAAGTTAGCTATCTTATTGTGGTGGGTATTTTTTATCCCTATTGGTAAGTCCCATGATGGCTATATTAGAATTTTGGCAGTTTAGCTGGTTATATAGTGTTCGCAGCCCACATGTTGTTTTGGATTTTTTCATGGAATACATTATCTGTACTACATTGTAAATGTTACAATATTTCATGCAAGCTCATTGTAAAAATGACGGATATTGACTGGCGGTGTATTGTTATGTTCAATATGACGCCATCCTTGCTACATTATCTTGGTTCCTCCTTTCACTATATCAACTTGATGGCTATATTGCTAAGGGTAATTTCATCGTTGGGATGTATTTTCTCTTTACCTACATATTTGGTTGAGATTATAAGTTATGATAATATTTTCTAGACGGCGTATTTTGCATCTTGAGTGTATCTGTCTGGATATCATATAATCATGTAACATAGTCTGTCTTGCTTTAAACGGTGATGGGCTTATATGAAAATGCTTGAG
>NW_027265364.1:0-6669 GCF_036320965.1 Panulirus ornatus
TTGCTGGTAGGGGCCATAGGATCCTTAAGTGTGATGTAGGTCAGTATTTTGTTTCTACTAAAGATTTGGTGGTTGGTTGTGAAGTAGTTTGGGTGGAGGGGTCCAGTGCTGTTGTAATATCTGATGTCAAGTATGTTAAAGGGAGATGTTTTAGAAGTATTTTTGTTCAGGCTATCTTTCTTAACTCTGATGCCCATTCTCTCTGAAACTCCCATCAAGGAGGTGACCACAAACAAAAGTCCCCATTATCCTGTTCTTACATGCCTCTCATGCATACACCATTACTCGCATTCTCCACCTTTTATCTCCTTAGTACTCTTCCACTCTATTTCCTCAGTCACAGGTGGTCTTCTCTCACACCAACCACATTACTTGTTTTATCATACCTCTTTTTGTAAACTTCTCATTTTGCATTTCTTGCCACTTTCGCAAACCACCTCAAAGTATTGTTCATCCACTCTACCACCCCATAATTAATTTGCTTTGTATTACCTGCCATACTAAATCTCGCATACATCCCCTCATTTATTTCTTCATTTCATCTACTCGTACCACATGCTCCTTTCAAATAGCTCATTTCCCCAGCCTGGATTCCAGACCTCTGTGACACATTCATGTCCATGTGTCAGCTGCATAGGTCAGGATCAGGAGGGCTATGCTGTCCCTTAATCCTCTCTTCACTTCACATTTACACCTCTACCCTTCATTATTCTGTTAAGGAACCCAGTGACTTTTTTTTCTCCCCTGTACTGCTCTTTTCTTTATCTCTCCTCCCATATTGTCAAACTTACCCAAGATAGCTCCATCCAGAAAAAAAGAAAAAACCTGTTTCCTGCATTACTGAGGTAGTGTCAAAAAGAGACGAGAATAGCCACATCCTAGATATATAAATTCTCTCACCAATCCCAGTTTTTTCTCCCAAATCATATGAAGCATCTGGGGTAAACCATGGAAAGTTTGTGGTGTCTGGATGTGGAATGGGAGAGCTCTGGTTTTGGAGCATTACACATGACAGCTAGAGACTGAGTGTGAACGAATGTGGCCTTTTTTTTTTTTGGTGCTACATTGCTGGAAAGGAGGTGGGGGATGCTATTTCCATATGTGGCAGGGTGGTGACAGGAATGGATGAAGGCAGCAAGTATAAATATGTGCTTGTGTGTATATGAGTAGTGTCTGTGTGTGTATATGTATGTGCATGTTGAAATGTAAATGTGTGTATATGTGCTTGTATGAGCGTTTATGTATATATATGTGTGGGGAGTGGGGAAGAATGGGATGTATTTAGGGAATCAGTGATGGATTGCGCAAAAGATTGCTTGTGGCATGAGAAGAGTGGGAGGTGGGCTGCTTAGAAAGGGTAGTGAGTGGTGGGATGAAGAAGTAAGAGTATTAGTGAAAGAGAAGAGAGAGGCATTTGGACGATTTTTGCAGGGAAAAAATGCAATTGAGTGGGAGAAGTATAAAGAAAGAGACAGGAGGTCAAGAGAAAGGTGCGAGAGGTGAAAAAAAGGGCAAATGAGAGTTGGGGTGAGAGACTATCAGTAAATTTTAGGAGAATAAAAAGATATTCTGGAGGAGGTAATAGGGTGCGTAAGACAAGGGAGACAAATGGGAACTTCAGTGAAGGCGTAAATGGGGAGGTGATAACAAGTAGTGGTGATGTGAGAAGGAGATGGAATGAGTATTTGAAGGTTTGTTGAATTGTCTGATGACAGAGTGGCAGATATAGGTGTTTGGGTCGAGTGGTGTGCAAAGTGAGAGGGTTAGGGAAAATGATTTGGTAAACAGAGAAAGGTAGTAAAAGCTTTGCGGAAGATGAAAGCCGGCAAGGCAGCAGGTTTGGATGGTATTGCAGTGGAATTTATTAAAAAAGGGGGTGACTGTGTTGTTGACTGGTTGGTAAGGTTATTTAATGTGTGTATGACTCTTGGTGAGGTGCCTGAGGATTGGCGGAATGCGTGCATAGTGCCATTGTACAAAGGCAAAGGGATAAGAGTGAGTGCTTAAAATTACGAGGTATAAGTTTGTTGAGTATTCCTGGTAAATTATATGGGAGGGTATTGATTGAGAGGGTGAAGGCATGTACAGAGATCAGATTGGGGAAGAGCAGGGTGGTTTCAGAAGTGGTAGAGGATGTGTGGATCAGGTGTTTGCTTTGAAGAATGTATGTGAGAAATACTTAGAAAAGCAAATGGATTTGTATGTAGCATTTATGGATCTGGAGAAGGCATATGATAGAGTTGATAGAGATGCTCTGTGGAAGGTATTAAGAATATATGGTGTGGGAGGCAAGTTGTTAGAAGCAGTGAAAGGGTTTTATCGAGGATGTAAGGCATGTGTACGTGTAGGAAAGAGGAAAGTGATTGGTTCTCAGTGAATGTAGGTTTGCGGAGGGGTGTGTGATGTCTCCATGGTTGTTTAATTTTGTTTATGGATGGGGTTGTTAGGGAGGTAAATGCAAGAGTCTTGGAAAGAGGGGCAAGTATGAAGTCTGTTGGGATGAGAGAGCTTGGGAAGTGAGTCAGTTGTTGTTCGCTGATGATACAGCGCTGGTGGCGATTCATGTGGAAAACTGCAGAAGCTGGTGACGGAGTTTGGTAAAGTGTGTGAAGAAGAAAGTTAAGAGTAAATGTGAATAAGAGCAAGTTATTAGGTACAGTAGGGTTGAGGGTCAAGTCAATTGGGAGGTGAGTTTGAATGGAGAAAAAAATGGAGGAATGTGAAGTGTTTTAGATATCTGGGAGTAGATCTGTCAGCGGATGGAACAATGGAAGCGGAAGTGGATCATAGGGTGGGGGAGGGGGCAAAAATTTTGGGAGCCTTGAAAAATGTGTGGAAGTCGAGAACATTATCCGAAAGCAAAAATGGGTATGTTTGAAGGAATAGTGGTTCCAACAATGTTGTATGGTTGCGAGCGTGGGCTATGGATAGAGTTGTTCGCAGGAGGATGGATGTGCTGGAAATGAGATGTTTGAGGACAATGTGTGGTGTGAGGTGGTTTGATCGAGTAAGTAACGTAAGGGTAAGAGAGATGTGGTGGAAATAAAAAGAGCGTGGTTGAGAGAGCAGAAGAGGGTGTTTTGAAATGGTTTGGGCACATGGAGAGAATGAGTGAGGAAAGATTGACCAAGAGGATATATGTGTCGGAGGTGAGGGAACGAGGAGAAGAGGGAGACCAAATTGGAGGTGGAAAGATGGAGTGAAAAGGATTTTGTGTGATCGGGCCTGAACATGCAGAGGGTGAAAGGAGGGCAAGAATAGAGTGAATTGGAGCGATGTGGTATACGGGGTTGAGTGCTGTCAGTGGATTGAATCAAGGCATTGAAGCGTCCGGGGTAAACCATGGAAAGCTGTGTAGTATGTATATTTGCGTGTGTGGACGTGTGTATGTACATGTGTATGGGGGGGTTGGGCCATTTCTTTCGTCTGTTTCCTTGCGCTACCTCGCAAACGCGGGAGACAGCGACGAGTAAAAAAAAAAAAAAAAAAAAATTGTATAAACCATGGAAAGTTTTGTGGGGCCTGGATGTGGAAAGGGAGCTGTGTTTCGGTGCATTAATACATGACAGCTAGAGATTGAATGTAAAACGAATGTGGCCTTTGTTTCTTTTCCTACACCCCCCTTGCGCACATCGGGGGAGGGTTGTCATTTCATGTGTGGCGGTTGCGACGGAATGAATAAGGGCAGACTAATGAATTATGAAATGTGTATATATGTAAAATGTCTTGTGTGTATATATAATGTATACTTTAGATGATAGGTAGTAGATGTGCTGTGGGGGACGTGTATGTATATACATGTGTATATGGTTTGGCTGGGCCTTTCTTTCGTCTGTTTCCTTGCACTACCTCGCTAACGTGGGAGACAGCGAAAAAGTAAATAGATAAATGAATATGTTATATGAGTATTGGGCCATACTTTGTCTGTTTCCGGGCCTACCTTGCTTACATGGAAGCGGGGATTAGGTATGATGAAAAAAAAATCTATAACACATTTTTAGTACAATTCTTTCTTTCACTCTGTAGATTTGCAAAATCTATGCTTTCAATGTTTCCTTTTAAAACACCATTACCCTAATTTGCTGTTATGTATCTTCTATCCCCCATACTTACAAACACAAAATCATAAAAGACACTTACAACCTTCTGCAACTCTCAGCCTCAGCAAACAACACAGTATCATCTACAGACTGCTTTCCAAGCCACCATGTCTCACCACCACCACACTCCTTTTTTTGCACTCCTTTCCCTAGTTTTTTTTTCACCTTTTTTATCACCCTGTTCATATACATTATTTACTAAGATTTAAGATGAAAATCACATGTATACCAAATTTTTTGTTCAACTCTTCATCCACTCATACATATACATTATTACTCTTAGAAGCTATAACACCATATACCCATAACATCCCATATATCAAATTCCACTCAATTCTGCTATCTGCTGCATACAGCATCTTACATTTTGTTAGATTCTTTTCCACTGTCACTTGTACCACAAAAATCTGATCTTCACATCCCCAACCTTTTGTAAAACCCCTTTTCTCCTCACTTATATTGCATTCAGTCACTTCTTTCATTGTATCACCCAACACTCATATTGAAAAAAACTTGCTCCTCAATAATTGGGCAATACTTGCAGGGAAGTAGTGCAAAAGAGTGGGAGATGTATAAAAAAAAAGTGGCAGGAGTTCAAGAGAAAGGTGAAAGAGTTGAAAAAGAGGGCAAATGAGAGTTGGGGGAGAGAGTATCATTTAAAATTTTTGGAAAAAAAGATCTTAATCGATTGGGCCTGAACATACAGGGTTGAAAAAACATGCAAGGAATGAGTGAATTGGAATAATGTGGTATACTGGTTGATGTGCTGCTATCAGTGGATTGAGCCAGTGCATGTGAAGGTCTGGGGTAAACCATTGAAAGGTCTGTGGAGTTTGGATGTGGAAAGGGAGCTGTGGTTTCAGTGCATTACACATGACAGCTAGAGACTAAGTTGAACGAATGTAGCCTTTTTTGTCTTTTTTTGGTGCAACCTCGGGTGTGTTATGTGTTGTGTGTGTGTGTGTGTGAGAGAGTGTGCTATTTTATGGTGGCAGTGGGCAACTGAAATGGATGAAGTAGCAAGTATGTATATTACATGAATTTTAATTCTTTATGCTATTATGTATACGTTGAAAAGTGTATGGGCGTGATGGTTTAGTATATACAATTATATGGGGGTTTGGGGCCTTCTTCTCTTTTCCCGGGTCCTTCATCAGGGGAACAGTGATTAACTATAATGATAATAATAACAATAAGAAAGGTTTAAGGGGGTAAAAACTATGTAAACAAGGAACAAATGAACACATAAGGGGGGAAATGGGGAGGAATAACATAGTATGAATAGGGGAAAAGGATATTTTTTAAGGTTTTTGAAATTTTTTCATGACAAGTGGCAGATATACTTTGTTTGTTGGTGTGGTGTGTGAAGTGAAGGGTGACAGTGCGATTGGTTTGGTAAACCGAGAAAAAGGTAGTGAAAGCTGAATGATGAAATCTGGCAAGGCAGTGGGTTTGGACGATATTGCAGTGGAATTTAGTAGAAAAGGGGTGACTATTATGTTGTTGACGTGGCTGGTAAGGATATTCACTGTATGTTACGAACCAATGTGAAGTGACGTGAGGGATTGGCAGAATGCATGCATCAGTGCTTATTTCATGTTTGGAGGGTGGCGATGGGAATGGATGAAGGGTAAGCACGTATGTATATGTACATGTACAGTCTATGTTTGTGTATGATATGTATGAATACAAGGAGACTTGTGTGAGGAAGTTACCAGGAAGACTGAGTACAGAATGAAAAAGGGTGAGAACAAAGACTTAAGAGGAGTGGGGAGGAATGGATGTAGGAGGTGGCAGATTAGAAAGGGTAGTGAGTAGGTGGGATGAAGGACGTAAGATTAGTAGTGAAAGAGAAGAGAGGAGGCATTTGGATGATTTTTGCAGGGAAATAATTCAAAAGACTGGGGATGTACAAAAGAACGAGACAGGAGGTTAAGAGAAAGGTGCAAGAGGTGAGAACGAGGGCAAATGAAAATGGGGTGAGAGAGAACATTAAATTTTAGGAGAATAAAAAGACATATTGAAGGAGGTAAATAAAGTGAGAAGACAAGGGAACAAATGGAGCATCATTGAAGGGCAAATGGTGAGGGGATAACAAGTAGTGGTAATGTGGAGAAAGGAGAGGAGTGAGTATTTTTGAAGTTTGTTGCATGTGTTTGAGATATAGTGGGCAGATATAGGGTTGTTTTTTTGGTCGAGGTGGAGTGCAAAAGGAGAGAGGGTTAGGAGAATGATTTTGTAACAGAGAAAGGTAGTAAAAGCTTTATATGGAAGATGAAGGCTGGCAAGGAGAGGGTTGGATGGTATTGCGAAGTGGAATTTATTAAAAAAGTGGGTGGCTGTATTGTTGACTGGTTGGTAAGATTATTTAATGTATTTATGACTCATGGTAGGTGCCTGAGGTTTGGCGGAATGCTTGCATAGTGCCATAGTACAAAGGCAAAGGGGAAAAGAGTGATGCTCAAATTACAGAGTCTAAGATAGTTGAGTATTCCTGGTAATTATATGGGATGGTCTTGATTGAGAGTGAAGGCATGTACAGAGCAGCAGATTGGGGAAGAGCAGTGTG
>NW_027265365.1:0-6328 GCF_036320965.1 Panulirus ornatus
GGGCAAGGGTCAGTGGAAGGTCTGGCATTTGAGGAAAGAAAGAGGACTTATACAGACATGCCAGAGTGATGCAACTATTAAAATCGCATGAGTGTCGACCATCACGAACGCAGAGGTTGAAAAGATTGTCCACCTGGAACCTGCAGATAAACCTCGTGCATTGTTTTGGACAGCTGTGACCTGTATGTAAAAATTGCCAGTCAGAGTGAAACTCTAAAGCATATCAGGCAATTTAACTTTTTCCTCCTAAGTTTAACCTTTTCAATGCACTGAGCTCTATTTGTGATGGCTGTGTATGTTGCGTCAAGACCAAATTGTACTGTAAAACCTTCATGCCCTCATTTAAATTCCAAGCTGATGTATATTCCACATTATCCACAGATTCACTACAGTCTAATAACACAGCTGGATTTAAAATAGCACCATGCATCACAATCCACCCATAAATTATCAAAGAAATGTAACCTTGGCCCAAATCCCACCATATTGGGAAGGTAGATTTATGTAGCATGATAATATGTCATTTTACAGTGCAAGAAGAATTCTCATGGCTTATTTTATATATTTATGAAATACGTTATATTTTTCATTATTCTGTACATAATGTTCTGTCTGTGCACTGATAGTTAAATATACAAGAAAAGAACATGAATATGTAAAAGACTTGATGTGTGAAACCGTGGCCATGAAATGAAAACCATAAAGTAACATAATTAGATTTTGTAGAACAAAAACGCACCATGAAAAAAACCATGTGATGTCATACATTTTCATAGGCAAGGAGGATCCTTGCTACCATCCAGGCATACATACACCCTCCCTCACGCTCCCACATCAATAAGAGAAATTGATCAATTTTTTAAGTATTTTTTCAAAATATTAAAATACTCTGTAAAGGAATTATTTTCTGGAAATTAGTCTTATTTTTATCACACGACAGTTACCATTTGAGAAAAAGTGTGCAAAAAATGATTCACAAATCCAGCTGAACTATCGGCTATTAGTTTAAGAGATCTCTTTCGACCATCAGGAAAATATGGAAAAAATGGCTCCATCCCTTCATTACCCTTTACCATCCCTTATGAGTGGCATGGCCTTTGACATGAGATCATGAGTATAAGGAGACCTAGTGCAAAGGAAGTAGATTGTTGATGCTCTGAGTTGATTATCAAAGATTTAGGTAATGAGGAAGGAGCAAATATGATGTTGCAGGGGATCATGAACTCTCTCAACAATGGATTAAAAGCTCAACAAAGTGGTTAGCAACATACAATGTACTTAATGAACTCACTGGTTTGGAATCATTTAGAATTTTTGGATTGAATTATTGTGCTATGATTATTTCAAATTAGCTAAATCAAGTAAATCTTTGTATAGCAGTAAGCTTATCATGAACCAAAACCAGTTTCAGTTTACATTAATTCATTATATCTGGATAACACTAAAGGGACGGGAGCCGGGCTAGAAACCTCCCCTCCTTTGAATTTTAACTCCTAAAAGGCAAAAACAGAAGGAGTCACGCGGGGAATGCTCAATCCTCATAGAAGGCAACAGATTGGATGTCTAGATGTACTGGATGTAACCAAGATGATTAAGTATGTTAGAGGAAAGGAACCTGGATGTTATATTGCTTCTGAGTGAAACCTAAGCCAAGGGTAAAACAAAGTGGTTTGGAAAGTTTTTGGTAGTAAAGTCAGAGGTGGTGAGAGGACAAGAGCAAAGGAAGGTGTAGCAATACTCTGAAACAGGTTGTGGGAGTATGTGATGGAGTGTAAGAAAGTAAACTCTAGATTGATATGGTAAAACTGAAAGGATAGAGAATTGTGATTATTGTGCCTATGCACCTGGGCTTAGAAGAAAGATCATAGAGGCAATGTTGTTGGGAGCACTGAGTGACTGTGTTAGCAGTTTTGATGCCGAGATTGTTTATAAATGAGGGTTGATTTTGATGCAAAGTGAGTAATGTGGCAGTTAAGGAATAATTGTGTACATGGGTGTTCAGTGTTGTAAATGAAATGGGGAAAGCTTTGTAGATTTATTCGAAAGGACTGGTGATTGGAAACTGTTAAAAGAGAGATATATTTAAGTATACGTATAGTAGGAGAGATGGCCAGAAGAGCGGTTATTGGATTAAGTGGTTAATTGATAAGCACATTGAAAGAAGGGATTTGGATGTTAATATGCAGAGAGAGCAACTAGAGGGATGTCTTATCATTATCTTGTGGAGGCGAAGTGAAGATTTGTAGAGTTTTCAGAAAAGAAGAAGAAAACGTTGGTGAAGAGAGTGGTGAAAGAGTAAGTGAGCTTGGGAAGGAGACTGTGTGAGGATGTGCCGGGAGAGACTGAGTTGCAGAATGGAAAAGGTGAGAGCAAAGATGTAAGGGAGCGGGGGAGGAATGGATGTATTTATGGAAGCAGTGATGGCTTGCGCAAAAGATGCTTGTGACATGGAGAAGCGTGGGAGGTAAGCAGATTAGAAGGGTAGTGAGTGGTGGATGAAGAAGTTTTTTTTTAAAAAAAAAAAAAAGATTTTTTATTTTTTAAGTGAAAGAGAAGAGAGAGGCATTTGAACGAGTTTTTGCAGGGAAATAGTGTACATGACTTTGATATGTATAAGAGCCAGGAGATCAAGAGAAGGTGCATTAGTGTAAAAGAGGGCAAATTGAGAGGTTGGGCTGGAGAGGTAATCATTAAAATTAGAGGAGAATGAAAAATAAGTTTTTTGGAAGGAGGTAAATAAAGTGTGTACGTCAAGAGGGAACAATGGGGAATATCGGTTGGAGGGGGTTAATGGGGAGAGTAATTTATAAGTAGTGGTGATGTGAGAAAGAGCAAGGAGGTGGATGTGGAGTATTTTGAGGGTTTGTGAATGTGTTAGATGAGTGAGTGGCAGATAAGGGTGTTTTGGTCGAAGGTGGTGTGCGAAAGTGAGAGGGTCAGGGAGAATGGTTTGGTAAAAGAGAAGCGGTAGGTGAAAGCATTGTGGAAGATGATGAAAGTGCAAGGTGGCAGGTTTTGGATAGTATTGCAGTGGAATTATAAAATAAAGGGGAGTGAACTTTTGTTTGTTGACTGTTATTTGGTGAGGATATTCAATGTGTGTTATGGCTCATGGTGAAGTGCCTGAGGACTGGCCAGAATGCATTCATAGTTGCCATTGTACAAAGTCAAAGGGATAAAGGTGAGTGCTCAAAATACAGAGGTCTAAATTAGTTGGTATCCTGGGAAATTACATGGGAGAGTATTGATTGACTGGGTCAAGGTATTGTTCAGAGCATCAGACTGGGGAAAGAGCAGTGTGGTTTCAGAAGTGTAGAGTAGAGGATGTGTGGCTCAGGTGTTTGCTTGAAAAATGTGTGTGAGAAGATACTTAGGAAAAACAATGGATTTGTATGTAGCATTTATGGACTGGAGAAGCATCTGATAGAGTTCATAGAAGATTGCTCTGTAGAAAGTATTAAGGAGTATTGGTGTGGAGATAAGTTGATTGAAGCAGTGAAAAGTTTTAATTGCGGATGTAAGGCATGTGTACCAAGTAGGAAGAGAGGAAATTGATTGTCCAGTGAATGTCAGTTTGAGCAGGGGTGCGTCGATGTCTCCATGGTTGATTTTATGTTGTTTTTGGATGGGGCTTGTTAGGGAGTGTGAATGCAAGAGTTTTGGAAAGAGGGGCAAGTATGAGTCTGGTTGTGGATGCGATTGAGAGGGCTTGGGAAGTGAGCCTTTGTTTGTTTGCTGATGATTACCAAGCACTGGTGACTGATTCGGATAAGAATGCAGAAGCTGGTGACTGAGTTTGGTAAAGTGTGTGAAAGAGAAGCTGAGAGTAAATGTGAAATAATAAGAGCAAAGTTGATTAGTTCATTAGGGCTGAGGGACAAGTCAGTTGCGAGGTAAGTTTGAATGGAGAAAAACTGGAGGGAAGTGAAGTGTTTTGATATCTGGGAGTGGATTTGGCAGCAGTGGAGCCAGGAAGAGAAGTGAATCATTGGGGTGGGATAGAGAGTGCGAAAGTGTTGGGAGCGTTGAAGAATGTGTGGAAGTCGAGGAAACATAACTTGGAAAAGCAAAAATAGGTATGTTTGAAGTGATAGTGGTTCCAACAATGTTATATGGTTGTGAGGCTGTGGGCTATAGGTAGAGTTGTGAGGGGAGGGTGGATGTGTGGACAAATGAGATGTTTGAGGACAATATGTTGGTGTGAGGTGGTTTTGAACGAGTAAGTAATAATAGGGTAACGAGGATGTGTGGTAATAAAAAGAGTTGTGGTTGAGAGAGCAGAAGAGGTTGTTTTTGAAATGGTTTTTTTGGTCACATGGAGAGAATGTGTGAGGAAAGATTGACAAGAGGTATATGGTGTTCAGAGGTGGAGGATCATGAGGAGAAGTGGGAGGACCAAATTGGGAGGTGGAAAGATGGAGTGAAAAAGATTTTGGAGTGATTGGGGCTCTGAACATGCAGGAGGGTGTAAGGGGGGCAAGGAATCGAGTGAATTGGATCGATGTGGTATACCAGGGTTGACATGCTGTCTGTGGATTGATCAGCATGTGAAGTTGTCTGGGGTAAACCATGGAAAGCTGTGTAGGTGTGTATATTTGGGTGTGTGGACGTATGTATATACATGTGTATGGGGGGGTTGGGCCATTTCTTTTCAATCTGTTTCCTTGCGCTACCCTCGCGAACGGGGAGACAGCGACAAAGTATAATAAAAAAAAAAAATAATAATATATATATATATATAGAGTATTATATTTAAATTATATCTAATATATATATTATATATATATTAATATTGCTTTCTCGCTGTCTCCCGCGTTAGTGAGGTAGCCAAGGAAACAGACGAAAGGATGGCCCACCTCCACCACCTACACCTTTGTATTATACATACAACATCTACAACGCAAACTATAACATACTATACATATCAATGTATACATATATATATACACACACAGACATATACCTATATACACTTTGTACATGATTTCATACTGTCTGCTTTATTCTTTCCCATCGCCACCTTGCCACACATGAAATAACAACCCCCCTCCCCCCTCAGGTGTGTGAGGTAGCGCCAGGCAAAGACAACAAAAAGGCCTATTCATTCACACTCAGTCTCTAGCTGTCATGTAATAATTGCACCGAAACCACTGCTTCCTTTCCCATCCAGGCCCACAGAATTTCCATGGTTTACCCAGAGCTTCACATGCCCTGGTTCAATCCATTGACAGACGTTGACCCGGTAGACCACATTGTTCCAATTCACTCTATTCCTTGCACGCCTTTCAAGCCTTTACATATTTTATTTTATTTTTGCTCGTCGCTGTCTCCCACGCTTGCTGGGTATGAGCGCAGGAAACAGACGACAAGAAATGGCCCAACCCACCCCCATACCCATGGTTATACTATACACGTCCACACACGCAATTATACATACCTATAATCACAATGTACACATATATATACACACACAGACCATACTATATCACATGCACACAATTCCACTGTTGCCTTTATTCATTTCCATGTCCACCTCACCACACAAGGAATAAAATATTTTTTTTTCCCCCTTCCCCCCTCATGTGTGAGGTATATATTATATATTTATATATATATAAATATATTTATATATATTATTATATTATATATATATATATATTTATATATATATATGTACGTTGAGATTGTATAGTATGTTATTTGCATGTTGTGGACGTGTATGTATATACATGTGTATGTGGGTGGGAGGACAGCGACAAAGCAAAATAAATAAATCTCTTCTTTTCATACATTTCGCCTATTTCCTGCATTTGTAGTAGCGTTAAGAACAGAGGAACTGAGCTGAGAGGAATCGTCCTCACTTGGCCCTTCTTGTTCCTCCTTTTGGAAAATGGAAAAAATGGAAGGGGAGGATTTCAGCCTCCCACTCCCTCCCCTTATTAGTTGCCTTCGAACGATATTGTTTGGTTTGGTTTGGAAATTTATCTTAGGGGTAAAGTCTGGGTTTGTGAGAGGATAAGAGCTAAGGTAGTAGTAGTAGCACTTATTCTTTGAAACAAGGGGTTGTGGAAATAAATGGTGTTAAATAGAATGTAAGGAGTAAATTCCGATTAATGGTAAAAATGAAAGTGTTGTGGCAAGAGATGGGTGATTATGGGCTATGCCTTGGCCATGAGCAGGAAAAGTCCATGAGAAGCAGGTGTTTTGGAACAGCCTAGTGATTTATATCAGTAGATTTGAGGAATGGGACCAAGTATTATGATAGGAAAATTTAAATGTGAGGTAAGTAATGCGGCGTTGAGGCATGATTGATACACTTGGGTATTCA
>NW_027265366.1:0-6907 GCF_036320965.1 Panulirus ornatus
TGTGATGGCCTTCGATATGAAGTGTAGAATGATGAAGGGAAAAAAAAACATAATCTGAGTGACAAAGTTACAGATAATATCCTTCCTTATTCATGATATTCTTTTCAAGTTCCTTAACTCCATTTCATCCCAGATATATATATATATATATATATATATATATATATAAGAGTATTATATACAGAGTATTAATGAAAGAGAAAGAGAAGGCATTTGGACGATTTTTGCAGGAAAAAATGCAATTGGTGGGTAGAAGTATAAAAGAAAGAGACAGGATGGGGTGGTCAAGAGAAAGGTGCAGAGGTGAAAAAAAGGCAAATGAGAGTTGGTGGAGAGACAACCATAAATTTTTGGAGAATAAAAGATGTTCTGGAAGGAGGTAAATAGGGTGCGTAAGACAAGGGAGCAAATGGAACTTCATGAAGGGCGCAAATGGGGAGGTGATAACTAGTAGCGGTGATGCGAAAGGAGATGGAATGAGTATTTTGAAGGATTGTTGAATGTGTCTGATGACAGAGTGGCAGATATAGGGTGTTTTGGTTCGAGGTGGAGTGGCAAAGTGAGAGGGTTAGGAAAATGATTTGGTAAACAGAGAAGAGGTAGTAAAAGCTTTGCGTAAGATGTAAGCCGGCAAGGCAGCAGGTTGGATGGTATTGCAGTGGAATTTATTAAAAAAGGGGGTGTAACTGTATTGTTGACTGGTTGAAAGTGTTTATTAATTATGTAGTGACTCATGGTGAGGTGCCTGAGATGCGAATCGTGCATAGTGCGCATGTACAAAGGCAAAGGGGATAAGAGTGAGTGCTCAAATTTACAGAGGTATAAGTTGTTGAGTATCCTGGTAATTATATGGAGGGTAGTTGATCGTGAGGGTGAAGGCATTAAAAGAGCAACATCAGAATGGGAAGATCAGTGCGGTTTCAAAGTGGTAGAGATGTGATGGATGCAGTGTTTGCTTTGACGAATGTTTGTCGAGAAATACTTAGAAAAAGCAAATGGATTTGTATGTAGCATTTACACACACAGGAAAGGCATATGATAGAGTTTGATAGAGATGCTCTGTGGAAGGTATAAGATTATTGGTGTCGTGAGGCAATTGTTAGAAGCAGTGAAAAGTATTATCGAGGATGTAAGGCATGTTACGTGTAGGAAGAGAGGAAAGTGATTGTTCTCAGTGAATGTAGGTTTGGCGCAGGGGTGTGTGATGTCTCCAGGTTTGTTTAATTTGTTTATGGATGGGGTTGTAAGGTAGGTAAATGCCAAGAATTCCGGGAAAGAGGGGCAAGTATGAATCTGTTGGGATGAAGAGCTTGGGAAGTGAGTTCCCCCTGTTGTGTTCGCTGATGTATACACGCTCTGGTGCTGATTCATGATAGAAACTGCAGAATTGGTGACTGAGTTTGGTAAGTGTGTGAAGAAGAAAGTGAGAGTAAATGTGAATAAGACCTTGTTATTAGGCACAGTAGAGGTGAGGTCAAGTCAATTGGGAGGTGAGTTGAATGGAGAAAAACTGGAGGAAGTGAAGTGTTTTAGATATCTGGGAGTGGATCTGTCAGCGGATGGAACCATGGAAGCGGAAGTGGATCATAGGGTGGGGGAGGGGGCGAAAATTTTGGGAGCCTTGAAAAATGTGTGGAAGTCGAGAACATTATCTCGGAAAGCAAAAATGGGTATGTTTGAAGGGAATAGTGGTTCCAACAATGTTGTATGGTTGCGAGGCGTGGGCTATGGATAGAGATGTGCGCAGGAGGATGGATGTGCTGGAAATGAGATGTTTGAGGACAATGTGTGGTGTGAGGTGGTTTGATCGAGTAAGTAACGTAAGGGTAAGAGAGATGTGTGGAAATAAAAAGAGCGTGGTTGAGAGAGCAGAAGAGGGTGTTTTGAAATGGTTTGGGCACATGGAGAGAATGAGTGAGGAGAGATTGACCAAGAGGATATATGTGTCGGAGGTGGAGGGAACGAGGAGAAGAGGGAGACCAAATTGGAGGTGGAAAGATGGAGTGAAAAAGATTTTGTGTGATCGGGGCCTGAACATGCAGGAGGTGAAAGGAGGGAAGGAAATAAGTGAATTGGAGTAATGTGGTATACAGGGGTTGACGAGCTGTCAGGTGGATTGAAACAAGGCATTTGAAGCGTCTTGGTAAACCATGAAAGCTGTGTAGGTATGTATATTTGCGTGAGTGGACGTGTGTAAGTACATGTGTATGGGGGGTGGGATGTTTGGCCATTATCTTTCCGTCTGTTTCCTTGCGCTAACCTCGCAAACGCGGGAGACAGCGACAAAGTATAAAAAAAAAAAAAAAAAAACAAAAAAAAATATATATATATATATTAAATAATCTAAATATATATATATATATATATATTATAAATATATAAATCCGTTGGAGACTCCACTGATGGCCAATTTAAACATCTAGGCCGGGCTCAGATGAAATATAAATAAGTTGTATAAAAGGGAAAAGGAGAGGGGGAAGAAAAGTCAATTACGATTTGAAGGAATGAAAAAAGTTTCAGAAAGTACCACGTCATAGTTATGGGTAATACACGACAGCTTAGAAGAGTCCAAAGTTCCGAGTATATATATAACAACTGACAATATTTCTCTCCTTGTGTCTCCTCGTGAATGATGTGGATTATTACTCGAAAGTTGCACTTGGGAACTTATCGTGTTTTCATTTTCCCAGTGGACTCATAGAGTGTAATATATATAAAATATATAATATATATATTAATATATATATATATATTATATAAATATATATATATATATTATATAAATATATATAATTATATATATATATAGATTCTCACTTGTTTCGCCAGATCGCCGCGTTATCGAGGTAGCGCAGGAACAGACGAAGAAGGCACCAATCATTCACATCCATTCTGGCAGGGTAGAAAGGAATTTTCCCTGCGTATCGTCTGAGCGGGAGTCAAAGGCGACCAAGTGAGTTGGACGGAGGATGGGGGGAGGAAATCCCTCCTCCTGTGTTAACTCACCAAAAAGGGAACTGTATTGTAAGGAGCCAAGCGAGGATTTTAAGTCTAAGGCTCAGTCATCTGTGTATGACGCCTACCTCGCTAATAAGTGAAATATCACATATATTATATATAATATATATATATATAATATATTATATATAAATATAATATTATATATATATATATATATATGTAGTAATGTAAAATTGACACGGTTATTGTTACTGTTAAAACGCAATGCCTCAGTACATGAATACAAATATTTGTCATCCATCGAGTGACATATCATTCTTCAGGAAGCAAATGTTTGTCCACTACAACCCATCACAATAAACACACAAATGTTAACGATAGAGAAACACGGCTAAAAATATAAAAAAATGTAAGCTTGATCACCAGTTTTAAAATAATAGTCCCCCCACAAAAAAAACAAATATATTGTTGAGCTTTTGTTAGTAGTCTAATAAAAGAAAAAAAAAATGAAAGTTGCATATATGACGTGGAGATGACTAAACACAAATTTTTTGATGATAAGAATTTATAAAGAATTAAAGGAAGTAAATGTTAATCATTACTTAAGGGATGACTTTAGAAATAGTGTTAGGAATTTACCGCCTCATGGTCGTGGGGTGTAATTTAACATCAGTGATGAGGAGGTGATGATAAATGATACTATTTCTGTTTTCTTCATTGTGAGGCCAGAACAGAAGACGACGACCGACCTTGCTGGGCTGAGATTCGCCAAGGTCCTACGCGCGGCCCGGGCCACTTGTCTTCTCTCTTCTCGTTACTTTATGGTTAAAACTCGCCAGGCCTTAGCTCAGTCCTTACTAATGGGGGCATGTGTTCCGTCTTGCGACAGTATGACCCTTTCTTCACCCTCTTCTGGTCAGTGGTAGCAGTTAATGAACATGAGTCAGCAAGGCTATTCGCCGGGGTCCGGACCCAAATGAGTACGAATCTGGAGTGAAAGCCGGCCCACACCACCCTAGTTTCCCCCTCCCTTGGGGCTGGTCGACGTAGGTGTTTGGTGTAGATGGAAAGTTATGTTTGTTTGTGTGTTGTGTTCTGTCTGTCTGCAATACATACATAGGAGTAACAGACACAGTACATCTGTAACAAAATTAGAGACGGTGTAACACAGCGAGTGTAAAACTCTCTCCTGTTACACTCACACACACACACACACACACACATCATTAATTCTGTAGTAAATCAATTTATGAAAAGGTAACATGTGTCTGGCAAGTGAAATGGGGTTTCGTGCAGCGGCGAGAGTTTGTGCAAGAGCGTTGAGGGAAGGAGAAGGTAGACCAGATAAAGAAATGGAGAGAAGACGAAGAAAAAACAAAACAAGATAATACATTTGATACATTTGAGTTAACTACAAGAGTACATTAACTGCCGTGAGTCTACATGTGTTGTTTAGTGTAGTTGGATGATAGGGTGTGGTTGGGTGCCACTGTGGATTGTGTGGTTGTGCGTGGTTGGGCGCCACTGTGGTTGTGTTGTTGGGGGTGCCACTGTGGTTGAGTATGGTGGGTGTGCCACTGTGTATTGTGTGTGGTTTGGCGCCACTGTGGTTGTGTGGTTGGGTGCCACTGTGGTTGTGTGGTTGGGCGCCACTGTGTGTGTGGTTGGGTGCCACTGTGGTTGTGTGGTTGGGTGCCACTGTGGTTGAGTATGTTGGGTGCCACTGTGGTTGTGTGGTTTGTGTGTGTTGGCGCCACTGTGGTTGATGTGGTTGGGCGCCACTGTGGTTGTGTGGTTGGGTGCCACTGTGGTTGAGTAATGGTTGGGTGCCACTGTGTTTTGTGTGGTTGGGTGCCACTGTGGTTGAAGTATGATTGGCGCCACTTGGTTGTGTGGTTGAGTGTGTGTTGGCGCGTTGGCTCTAGTCCTATTTGCAAATGTTTTAATATGTGCTTGCTTTAAAAAGTGGGCGTTGGTGCGCGCGCGCGCGAGCGCACACACACACACACACACACACACACACACACAAGTCGTGTAAGTGTGTGCTGGTTGTGTGTGGGAAGGGGTGCGCTCGGTAGGAGAGGTTGTGTAGGCGTGAGGGCCATCTGGGCGTGGACCATGATTTAAGGCTCGTGGTTGGGGGCGTATGCATGCTGGTCGCGGGGCGTATTGCGACTGGCGTGTTGGGGTATGGACATGCTGCTGGCGCCGCGGGCGTAGTGTTTGTTGCAGAGAGCAGCGGGTGTGGCGTTAACCACGTTCCTTCTCTCCTCTCTCTCTCTCTCTCCCTCTCTCTCTCTCTCTCTCTCTCTCTCTCTCTCTCTCTCTCTCTCTCTCTCTCCGTCTTGCGTCGCAACTCGTTAACGAGAAGAAACTGAAATGTAAAAGCTTCGGTCGGACCCGGTTCCTGGGTTTCTCCTCAGACGAGCGCGGCGGCAAAAAAAAAAAAAAAAAGAAAAAAAACGGGAACGAATTACTTCTCCAGATTATTTTGTTCTTTCATTTTCCCATCCGGTTGAGTACGGGGGAGGCGAGGGTGGCGGTGAGGGTGACCCGCTATTTTCTCTCTTGTAAGTCGTGGTAGATTTTCAATCGGATAGCGTTAACCGCTCACAGCTATTCATATCCTAAGATTCCGGACCTTGTTTTCTTTTTCTTTTTCTTTTTCTTTTTTTTCCCCCTTCCTTCCTCTTACTAATATCGTGTACTTTTCTTTTCCTAAAGATATTCGCCGTGCTCGAGTCTGCGCTGTAGACCTTATCATATCAGTTTTTTAATTGGCTTCCTGTTTGGGGTGTCTTCCACTCTCACGGAGGAATCAAAAGGTGTTGTGATAACTGCGAATACATAAACTGCTTATCAAATTTCGTTTTCCTCAACCCCATTCATATAATGCTATATATATATATAATAATATATATAAATATATATAAATATATATATATATATATATATATAATATCGCGGGAGACAGCGAAATATATATATAATATAGTATTATATATATATAATATATATATATGTATATATATAATATATATATATATAATGGTTACTACATTATATCGTACATTCAGGCGTTTTCGTTGCAAAATGTCGTTGCGCCGCCCAACCTTTTCTCTAAGTGTGACGTAATACACACCTGGACTGTCACGAAGATATTGCATGAACCTCACACGGCTTCGTCAAGTTCTGCTCACGTTAATGATTCCGCTGGCCCCGTTTTTAAACCCAGTCGATCATGTACGATTTCTCTTCAGTTGCTAATTACATGTTTTCTTTTTAAGTAATTTATTCCAAAGAGTGATGTGTGACTGCGCAGTCATGCAGATCTCGATACATATGACATTAGTCCTAAAATATCGTATAGAACATTAAGTTCTTCGATTGCGTAGAAGTTACTATACAATACACCAACTTCAAACAACATCTTCACCTCGAGAACCAGAAAGCCAAAGTCGGGCGCCACTCGATCCGTTTTCTGTACGCGGCGAGCGAGCCGCGTCGTAGGCGGCACTTCGCCATTCTTTATCGACACGTCAAACCAGTCTGCAGGGTCGTCCATCGAACAGATGTTCCGAGGTGGCTACGCCCGCGGACAGTTCCCCTTCACCTACTTCTCCGCACACCCCGTTAAGAGCGAGGCGGTAATCTCGCAACCACCACCAAATGGTGGCGAGAGGGAACTCACCAAATAAAAAAAAAACCTCTCTCTCTCTCTCTCTCTCTCTCTCTCCTCTCTCTCTTCTCTCTCACTCTCTCTCTCTCTCCTCCTCACCCTTACGTACGCCGACGGGCCAGCCGAGCGAGGAAGGACCGTAAAACGACAACGGTTGCGGTAGACCGCTGTTCCGTTGCTCCGCTAACATGGGGTGGGTGGGTAGGGGGATGAAGGAAATGTGTTACCAATGGAAGAGATGCAAGCGTAGGTTCTCAAGGGGTGTTG
>NW_027265367.1:0-3603 GCF_036320965.1 Panulirus ornatus
AAAACTTTTTACGCGTTTTTCAAAATTGAAAGTAAGATATTCAAACACTTCTATACTTTGAAATATATCTGTAAAATGTACCATAATGCTGTCCAGTCACCCATGAAACAGAGTAAATAGGATGCAAAGGAACAGAAATATTTAAAAATTGACGTCATTCAAAGAGCTAAATTGAGTGTCATAAAGACAAGTAAGGTCATTTTAACACCAGATTGTCATTCAGAATAAAAATACTTCATATAAAGAATTTTCAAAGGAAATCTATTTTTCTGAGAAAATGCGAAAAATCCAAGGTTCATGGTATTTTTGCTTAAAAACTTTTGTATCAAATCAGAAAAATCAGATATTCAAACACTCCATATTTGAAATAATCTTGGAAAATACATCATATAACGTCAGTCACCCATATGTACAGAGAAAAACGATGCAAAAGAACAGAAATATTTAAAAAAAAAAGAACTTCATTTAACTGCTAAATTGAAGTCCTTAAAGACGACTAAACCTAATTTGAACACACGATTTGTTTTCAAAGCAAGAAAAATACTTCTATAATGAATTTTTTAAGGAAATCTATTTTTTCTGAGAAAATGCGAAAAATTGAAGTAATAGTTCAGGTTTTTTTTTGCTCAAAAAAAAAATTTTTTTCAAAATTGAAAGTAAGAATATTCAAAACATTTCTATAACTACTTGAAATTATCTTGGAAAATTAACATAATGCTGGTCAGTCACACATCATGTTCAAGTAAAAACGATGCAAATGAACGAAATATTTATAAATTGACTTCATTTCACAGCAAATTAGTGGTCATAAAGACGAGTAAACGTCATTTTAACACCAGATTTGTTATTCATCATAAAAGTACTTCTTACAATGAATATTTAAAGAAAATCTATTTTTCTTAGAAAAATGAGAAAATTGAAGTTAATAGTTCAGGGTATATTTTGCTCAAAAAACATCTTGTTTCAAAATAGAGAGTTAATAAATTCAAACACTTCTATACTTGAAATAATCAAGAAAATTTTCATGACCGCTGTCAGTCACCCATATGTACAGAGGTAAAACACAATGCAAAAGAACAGAATAGTAAAAAATGACTTCATGCAACAGCAAATTGAGTGTCATAAAGACTAGTAAAGGTCCATTTTAACACCATAATGTATCAGCATGAAAAATACTTCTTATAATGAATTTTGAAAGGAATCTATTTCTCTGAAAAAATGCGAAAAATCCCAAGGAATCTTGACAGGCTACTTTTACTTTAAAAAACTTTTTTTCAAATTGAAAGTTAACATATCAAACACTTCTAATACTTGAAAATATCATGTAAAATGGTAATCCTAATGCTGTCAGTCACCCATGAGAACAGACTAAATAGGAATGCAAAGGAACAAAAATATTAAAAATTGACTTCATTCAAGAGCTAAATAGAGTGTCAAAAAGACAAGTAAAGGTAATATTTAACACCAGATTTGCCCATCAGCATAAAAATAACTCTTTTAATGAATATTAAAGGAAATCAATTTTTCTGATAAAAATGGCGAAAAATCAGGTATTTTTTTGCTCCATAAAACTTTTTGTTTCAAATCTTAAAAAATCCGATATTCTAACACATCCATATTTGTAATAATCTTGAAAATACATCATGATACCGTCAGCACCCATAAAGTACAGAGTAAATTCGATGCAAAAGGAACAGAAATATTTAAAAAAAAGACTTCATTAACTGCTTAATTGAAGTCATAAGACGACTAAACACATTTTACACCCAGATTGTTTTCAGCAATGAAAAAATACTTATTATAATGAATTTTTAAAGGAAATCTATGTTTTTCTGAGAAAAAATGCAAAAATTGAAGGTTATTTTTTGCTCAAAAAAATTTTGCTTTAAAATTATATTAAGATATTCAAACTCTTCTATACTTGAAATTATCCTTGGAAAAATGTATCATAATCCTGTCAGTCCACTCATGAAAACAGACTAAAGTAGGATGCAAAGGACAGAATTATTTAAAAATTGACTCATTCAACAGCAAATTGAGTGTCAATAAAGACAGCAAAGGTCATTTTAACACCAGATTTCATTCAGCATGAAAAATACTTCTTATAATGAATTTTTTAAAAGGGAAACTATTTTTTTCTGAGAAAATGCAA
Source organism: Panulirus ornatus (assembly GCF_036320965.1). Classification (NCBI taxonomy): domain Eukaryota; kingdom Metazoa; phylum Arthropoda; class Malacostraca; order Decapoda; family Palinuridae; genus Panulirus; species Panulirus ornatus. Next base: position 2,153 of record NW_027265367.1, read on the forward strand.
AAATCCAAGTAATAGTTCATGGTATTTTTTTGCTCAAAAAACTTGTATGTTTCAAAATTTAAAAATCAGATATTGAAACACTTCCATAGTTGAAATAATCTTGAAAATATATCATTAAACCTTCCCGTCACCCATAATGAAGAGTAAATACGAGGGAAAGGAAAAAGATAAAATTTAAAAAAAAAGACTTCATTTAACTGCTAAATTTTAAGCAAAAAGACGACTAAACCTCATTTTAACCCCCAATTTGTTTTTAGAATGAAAAAAAACTTTTTATAAAAAGAATTTTTTTAAGGGGAAAACTATTTTTCGAAAAAAACAAAAAAACCAAGGGAATAGTTTTTAGGGTTTTTTTTCTCAAAAAAATTTTTTTTTTCAAATCCCGAAAAATCAGATTTTTCCAAAAAACTTCCCTTAAATAAACTTGGAAAAATAACATGAAAAAATTCAGTCAACCCATTGAAAAAAGAAAAACGATGCAAAGGAAAAGAAAAATTTAAAAAAAAAAAAGACTTTATTTAAAAAACTTTAAAAGAAGGCATAAAACACTAAAAACCCCATTTTTTAAAACCCCGATTTGTTTTTAGAAAGAAAAAAACTTTATAAAAAGAATTTTTTAAAGGGAAAACAAAATTTTCCCGAGAAAAATGCAAAAATCCAAAAAGGGGAATTGTTCAGGCAAATTTAACTCAAAAAACTTTTTTTTTTCAAAATTGAAAGTTTAAAATATTCAAACACTTCAAACTTTAAAATTTTCTTGTAAAATGTATCATAAACTGGGCAGTCACCCCATTTAAACAGAGTAAAAAGGGGTCAAAGAACAAAATATTTTAAAAATTTTACGTCATTCAAGAGCAAAAAATTTAGTGCATAAAGACAAGGAAAATTTATTTTAACACCAGATTTTTCATTTAGAATGAAAAATACTTCTAAATGAAATTTTTAAAAAAATCTAATTTTTTTTGAAAAAAATGCCAAAAATCCAAGGTTCCCGGGGAATTTTTTTTCTTAAAAAAACTTTTTTTTTCAAATCTTTAAAAATCAGATATTCAAACACCCTTTCCTATTTTAAATAATCTTTGGGAAATTTCTTTATGAAAACGTCATCACCCATTTTTAAAAGAGTAAATAAAGATGCAAAGGAACAGAATATTTTAAAAAAAAACTTCATTTAACTGCTAAAATTTAAAATTTATAAAGACACTAAACCTCATTTTAAAAACAAATTTGTTTTCAGCAAGAAAAATTTCTTCTTATAATGAATTTTTTTAAAGGAAAAATATTTCTCTGAGGAAAAAGGGGGAAAAATTGAAGGAATAGTTTTTAGGTTTTTTTTTTGGGTTCCCAAAAAAAAAATTTTTTTCAAAAAAATTTAAAGTTAAAAATTCAAAAAAATTCCAAAACTTTTAAAATTTTCTTTGGAAAAAAATTTTAAAATAATGCGTCAGTCA
>NW_027265368.1:0-21400 GCF_036320965.1 Panulirus ornatus
TTTCCACACCAGGCCCCAAAAACTTTCCATGGTTTTCCCCAAAACTTTCACACCCCTGGTTCAAAAACCCCTTGGGGAAAACAAATTTGACCCCGGGATAAACCCAACGTTTCCCAATTTTCCCCTTTCCTTTTCAGCCCTTTTTACCCTCCCCCCATGTTCAGGGGGCCCAAACACCTTAAAATCTTTTTCACTCCCCCTTTCCACCTCCAATTTGGTTTTCCCCCCTTCTTCCCCGTTCCCTCCAAATTTACCCTAATCCTCCCTTTGGGCAATCTTTCCTCCCTAATTCTCTTTTTTGTGAAAAAAAACCCAAAACCCTTTTAAAACACCCTCTTCTGCTCTCTCAACCACACTCTTTTAATTTTCCCCAATCTCTCTTACCCTTTTAAATTTCTTACTCGATCAAAACCCCACCTCCACCACAATTGCCTAAACACTCATTTCCCGCACATCCACCCTTTCCCCCCACAACTCTATCTATTTGCCCCCCGCCTTTGCAACCATACAACATTGCTGGAACCACTATTCCTTCAAACATACCCATTTTTGCTTTCCGTGATAATGTTCTCGACTTCCAAACATTCTTCAATGCTCTCAGAATTTTCGCCCCCTCCCCCACCCTATGATTCACTTCCGCTTCCATTCTTCCATCCGCTGCCAGATCCACTTCCAGATATCTAAAGCACTTTACTTCCTCCAGTTTCTCTCCATTCAAACTTACCTCCCAATTGACTTGACCCTCAATCCTACTGTACCTAATAACCTTGCTCTTATTCACATTTACTCTTAACTTCCTTCTTTCACACACTTTACCAAACTCAGTCACCAGCTTCTGCAGTTTCTTACATGAATCAGCCATCAGCGCTGTATCATCAGCGAACAACAATTGACTCACTTCCCAAGCTCTCTCATCCCCAACAGACTGCATACTTGCCCCTCTTTCCAAAGCTCTTGCAATCACCTCCCTAACAACACCATCCATAAACAAATTAAACAACCATGGAGACATCACACACCCCTGCCGCAAACCTACATTAACTGAGAACCAATCACTTTCCTCTCTTCCTACACGCACACATGCCTTACATCCTCGATAAATATTTTTCACTGCTTCTAACAACTTGCCTCCCACACTATATATTCTTAATACCTTCCACAGAGCATCTCTATCAACTCTGTCATATGCCTTCTCCAGATCCATAAATGCTACATACAAATCCATTTGTTTTTCTAAGTATTTCTCACATACATTCTTCAAAGCAAACACCTGATCCACACATCCTCTACCACTTCTGAAACCACACTGCTCCTCCCCAATCTGATGCTCTGTACATGCCTTCACCCTCTCAATCAATACCCTCCCATATGATTTACCAGGAATACTCAACAAACTTATACCTCTGTAATTTGAGCACTCACTCTTATCCCCTTTGTCTTTGTACAATGGCACTATGCAAGCATTCCGCCAATCCTCAGGCACCTCACCATGAATCATACATACATTAAATAACCTTAACAACCAGTCAACAATACAGTCACTCCCTTTTTTAATAAATTCCACTGCAATACCATCCAAACCTGCTGCCTTGCCGGCTTTCATCTTCCGTAAAGCTTTTACTACCTCCTCTCTATTTACCAAATCATTTTCCCTAACCCTCTCACTTTGCACACCACCTCGACCAAATCACCCTATATCTGCCACTCTATCATCAAACACATTCAATAAACCTTCAAAATACTCACTCCATCTCCTTCTCACATCACCACTACTTGTTATCACCTCCCCATTAGCCCCCTTCACTGAAGTTCCCATTTGCTCCCTCGTCTTACGCACTTTATTTACCTCCTTCCAAAACATCTTTTTATTTTCCCTGAAATTTAATGATACTCTCTCACCCTAACTCTCATTTGCCCTCTCTTTCACCTCTTGCACCTTTCTCATGACCTCCTGCCTCTTTCTTTTATATATATATATATATATATATATATATATATATATATATATATATATATATATATATATATATATATATATATATATATTTTTTTTTTTTTTTTTTTTATACTTTGTCGCTGTCTCCCGCGTTTGCGAGGTAGCGCAAGGAAACAGACGAAAGAAATGGCCCAACCCCCCCAACCCCATACACATGTACATACACACGTCCACACACGCAAATATACATACCTACACAGCTTTCCATGGTTTACCCCAGACGCTTCACATGCCTTGCTTCAATCCACTGACAGCACGTCAACCCCTGTATACCACATGACTCCAATTCACTCTATTTCTTGCCCTCCTTTCACCCTCCTGCATGTTCAGGCCCCGATCACACAAAATCTTTTTCACTCCATCTTTCCACCTCCAATTTGGTCTCCCTCTTCTCCTCGTTCCCTCCACCTCCGACACATATATCCTCTTGGTCAATCTCTCCTCACTCATTCTCTCCATGTGCCCAAACCATTTCAAAACACCCTCTTCTGCTCTCTCAACCACGCTCTTTTTATTTCCACACATCTCTCTTACCCTTACGTTACTTACTCGATCAAACCACCTCACACCACACATTGTCCTCAAACATCTCATTTCCAGCACATCCATCCTCCTGCGCACATCTCTATCCATAGCCCACGCCTCGCAACCATACAGCATTGTTGGAACCACTATTCCTTCAAATATACCCATTTTTGCTTTCCGAGATAATGTTCTCGACTTCCACACATTTTTCAAGGCTCCCAAAATTTTCGCCCCCTCCCCCACCCTATGATCCACTTCCGCTTCCATGGTTCCATCCGCTGACAGATCCACTCCCAGATATCTAAAACACTTCACTTCCTCCAGTTTTTCTCCATTCAAACTCACCTCCCAATTGACTTGACCCTCACCCCTACTGTACCTAATAACCTTGCTCTTATTCACATTTACTCTCAACTTTCTTCTTCCACACACTTTACCAAACTCAGTCACCAGCTTCTGCAGTTTCTCACATGAATCAGCCACCAGCGCTGTATCATCAGCGAACAACAATTGACTCACTTCCCAAGCTCTCTCATCCCCAACAGACTTCATACTTGCCCCTCTTTCCAGGACTCTTGCATTTACCTCCTTTACAACCCCATCCATAAACAAATTAAACAACCATGGAGACATCACACACCCCTGCCGCAAACCTACATTCACTGAGAACCAATCACTTTCCTCTCTTCCTACACGTACACATGCCTTACATCCTCGATAAAAACTTTTCACTGCTTCTAACAACTTGCCTCCCACACCATATATTCTTAATACCTTCCACAGAGCATCTCTATCAACTCTATCATATGCCTTCTCCAGATCCATAAATGCTACATACAAATCCATTTGCTTTTCTAAGTATTTCTCACATACATTCTTCAAAGCAAACACCTGATCCACACATCCTCTACCACTTCTGAAACCGCACTGCTCTTCCCCAATCTGATGCTCTGTACATGCCTTCACCCTCTCAATCAATACCCTCCCATATAATTTACCAGGAATACTCAACAAACTTATACCTCTGTAATTTGAGCACTCACTCTTATCCCCTTTGCCTTTGTACAATGGCACTATGCACGCATTCCGCCAATCCTCAGGCACCTCACCATGAGTCATACATACATTAAATAACCTTACCAACCAGTCAACAATACAGTCACCCCCTTTCTTAATAAATTCCACTGCAATACCATCCAAACCTGCTGCCTTGCCGGCTTTCATCTTCCGCAGAGCTTTTACTACCTCTTCTCTGTTTACCAAATCATTTTCCCTAACCCTCTCACTTTGCACACCACCTCGACCAAAACACCCTATATCTGCCACTCTGTCATCAGACACATTCAACAAACCTTCAAAATACTCATTCCATCTCCTTCTCACATCACCGCTACTTGTTATCACCTCCCCATTTACGCCCTTCACTGAAGTTCCCATTTGCTCCCTTGTCTTACGCACCCTATTTACCTCCTTCCAGAACATCTTTTTATTCTCCCTAAAATTTACTGATAGTCTCTCACCCCAACTCTCATTTGCCCTTTTTTTCACCTCTTGCACCTTTCTCTTGACCTCCTGTCTCTTTCTTTTATACTTCTCCCACTCAATTGCATTTTTTCCCTGCAAAAATCGTCCAAATGCCTCTCTCTTCTCTTTCACTAATACTCTTACTTCTTCATCCCACCACACACTACCCTTTCTAAACAGCCCACCTCCCACTCTTCTCATGCCACAAGCATCTTTTGCGCAATCCATCACTGATTCCCTAAATACATCCCATTCCTCCCCGACTCCCCTTACTTCCATTGTTCTCACCTTTTTCCATTCTGTACACAGTCTCTCCTGGTACTTCCCCACACAGGTCTCCTTCCCAAGCTCACTTACTCTCACCACCTTCTTCACCCCAACATTCACTCCTCTTTTCTGAAAACCCATACAAATCTTCACCTTATATATATATATATATATATATATATATAAATATATATATATATATACATATATATATATATATATATATATACGAATAAAGTGTATATGAACGCGCACCTTCATAGAACATACAAAGCTCCATCAGCCAGGATCGAACCTGGGACCCCTTGTGCAAGAGGCAGGCATGCTAACCGCTAGGCTAAGGGACTGTATAATAGGAAACAACTATTCGAAATACTAAGTACTCGAATAACCTTCGTCTCACAATGGTGAGCAAAGGGGTCTATCGGTTGTTTCCGAACAGAACACATAGCTAGCTGTTAGCGTTTTACCGAACCTGACTGTACAACGCTGAGTTATATGAATACGAATAAAGTGTATATGAACGCGCACTTTCATAGAACATACAAAGTTCCATCAGCCAGGATCGAACCTGGGACCCCTTGTTCCTGCCTCTTGCACATGTATATATATATATATATATATATATATATATATATATATATATATATATATATATATATATATATATATATATATATATATATATATATGTCCTTCAACCCTGCTAAACCCTGCTTTTATTCTTATTCCAACTCAGTTTCCTTCTTTCACACACTCAAACTGAGTCATCAACTTCTGCAGGTTCTTACTCAAATCTGCCACTAGTGTTGTATCATCAGCAAACAACAATTAAGTCACTTCCCAGGCCCTATCATCCCTACATCCCTACTTGCTCCTCTCTCCAAAGCTCTTGCTTTTCCTCCCTCACCACCCTATCCATAAACAGATGAAACAACCATGGTGAGAACACATAGCCTTTTTACAGACCAATCTTTACTTGGAACAATTCATCCTCCTCTCCTCCAACTTCTACACATCCTTCACACCCTTGATAAAAACCCACTGCTTACAACAGTTTCCTCCCACACCGTATACTCTTAAGACCTTTCACAAGGAATCTCTCTCAACTCTATCATATGCTTTATCCAGGTCCTTAAATTCCAAATGCAGATAATTTCTTACTCATACTGTTGTTCAGAGCAAGATTGTTTAATGTATTCAAAATTAAGCTGATCATCACCTGTCACTATCTAGTACTGAATAATTGTTTTAACCAAACATCATAAAGTAGTGGTATATTGTGTTACCTTCCCAACTACTGATCTCGCCTTGGCCAAAGGGAAAAAGAAGGAATTATTGTATCATCTCATTTCATCAGTGGTATAATAGATTTGTTCAGTTGCGAGGTTAAAGCTCACAATTTATCACTATCATTGTCTTTACAATAAAAAGTGAAGGGATAAATGTATTTGATGGTACTATACATGATATATTCACATTCATTCTACTTCTGACTTCGTGTAAAGATTTCCTCCTGGCTTATTAGTCCTGCAAGATATTTTTTACTTTCTTTCTTCTGGAGTGTTGCCGGAGGGGGTGAAGGGAGGAGATAGAGCCTTTGCGTTGGTCTTTTTTCTTTCACTGCCTGTGAAGGGACCACGTCTTTTTTCAGTAGCATTAAGATCAGACTCTGAGTGAAACGTTTTTTGATGATATTTCACTCTGATGATACAACCTCGCCGACGGTAACTTTTCACCCGCGACTTAAACATACGTAGGCAGAGTTCGGTAACGCCAATGTGTACATATATGTATATACATTTCTATATAAAGATAGCGGGAACGTTTAGTCCTGCTGGATCGTTCGAGTTTGAATATATTTTGTCTGGATGATGTTTGCAGTGGGCAGGAGGATGTAGCATGGTGAAGTGTGAGGCAGGGAGATGTTTGCAGCGGGCAGAAGGATGTAGCATGGTGAAGTGTGAGGCAGGGAGATGTTTGCAGTGGGCAGGAGGATGTAGCTAGTGAAGTGTGAGGCAGGGAGTAGATGTTTGCAGAGAGCAGGAGGATGTAGCATGGTGAAGTTTGAGGCAGGGAAGAGCTTTATATTTCTGTGTGAGTGTTGGTGGTTGGTTATGTACTGGCTCGCCTGGGAGGACCTGGAGCTGTTGGTAAGAGTGAGGTGTTAACCATGTTGTGGTGGAACTTTATTACATGTATTGTTTTGTTTGTGTTTACTGTGACTGGTGCTATACATAGGGAGAGAGAATGTAAACACAAGTATTATTGTTCTATTATTATCATTCCTTGTCTAAAAAATCCATGTTCATGGTATACATATACGAAGTACTTTAAAGTATTGAGTCTTATCTTGGCAATATTTCCTGACTCCCCTCAATATTCCACAGCCATTATTTGTATTAACCAAAACAAACGTAATATTTCCAGCTTGTTCAAGTTCACCATACCCATGTAAACATTAAAGTAGGTTTACTTTTTGTTCTCATATTCTTCTCCATTGATCTTTTTCCTTCCCATAGTTTCTTGTGAAGGTTCACATGACCACACGGGAATCGTAGGTACATCCTGGTGACTATTGGTGTGTCATATTACTGTTGATTATCTTGTCCCTCGTGAACTGGAGGCAGGTAAACATGTAACATTATTGTCTCGTGACTATAATCATAATCACTTTTAATCCTCGTTATTAATAAGTCTTTTGTTTGAGACACAATATTAAGAAAGGAGGCTTTCATGTTCATACAGCATACATCAATTAGAAGTCCTTAGCATATAACGTACCTAATTAATGATGGCTCAAGGCGAAGCCACATTTTAAAGCTTAATGTTATTCATTTAAGAAGCAATTCCGTATAGTTCATAATGTGGATGGCCTCAGCATTTCCTTGACTGGTCTCTGGTGGCGCAGGTAAAAGCTGTTCTTTTATAAATCATTTAATTTATGGTTCAAATTTCTCATTAGGTTTGTGAAGCACCAACGAGAAGGGTCGAGGTCGGCCTGAATGACTTTAAACGTTTAGTGGATCCAACTGGCTCAAACGTTTGACGCATTCAGCTGGGATAAACGTTTTAAGGATCCAAGTGGGTCATAAGTTTCAAAAACATAGCTGAATCAAAAGTTTCAATGATGCAGCTGTGTGGAATGTTTCAATGATCCAGCTGGGAAAATAGTTTCAAGACTCTAGCAGAGTCAAACGTTTGAAGGCTCCAGTTAGGTCAAGCGTTTCAATACTCAGCTGATTGTTCTAACTAGAGATCTTATTCCTCCTATGCACGATCGTTTCCTCACCAGTGACAGCCATTTAGCTCAGAAACTGATCTAGGTTTTCAAGTATTCAGCACAATGAACTTTAAGGTTCACAAGTGGTACATGTTACGAACAACTAGTACAACGAAATCAGCTGCATTAAAAACTTATGGTGTTGCAGGAAAGAAGACTGTGGTCAACTGCAGGAGCAAAAGTGGATTCAGTTAAAGCAGATAAGTCTGAAGTGATTGGAACCATAGAGCTAGTATTCAATGGAGAAAATGTGATTGCCGACGAGGAAACCAGCGTGGAGGTGATAGAAAAATGTGCAGTAGAGGATATAATGCAAGCCTCTACTTAGAAGATTTTTTTCAGTCTTACACTGGAGGAGCCCCCAACTCTTGAACATTCTCTACTGTCATAAAACTTCTTAAGTTTCTGTATATTATAAGCATCTACCAGGCCGCCTTCATTCCTTTTGTTCCATACAGTCACTACTCTTGTACCATAAAAGTACTTCCTCGCATCATTTATAACAAGTTTTTAACTTAGTCTTATGTTATGTCTTCTGTTTGTTGTATTCTTGGATCTTTCGAAGAACTGTTTACTGTCTACATCATCAATTTTTAAGAAACTTAAGTCTTATGATCAGGTCACCCCTCACTCTTCTCACTCCCATGACAGGCAAATTTAAGGCTTAAGCCTTCCCCTGTAAACCAGGGGGTCTTAGTTCAGGTGCTAATTTTGCTGCCATCCTCTGGACCTTCACTATAAATTTTCTGTGACTTTTTGGGTGGTGACCAAATATTATAGTTTAGGAACATGCTAAATGTCAGTAGTTTCATGAACATATTCATATACTTAAACGTTGCTCACATATTTAACAGCAAAATATTTGTTTCCTTTATTATTATCCTAATGTGGGACACTGGCAATATGTTAGGTTAAGGATGTCAACTCCCAAGTCCTCTTTCACACACAGATTACTGCAGTGTATCTCATCATACCTTTTGGTGCTGGGGGATCGAACTCCGGTATTACCGCGTGGGAGGCCAGTATCCTACCATTAAACCACGAGGCAACAGAACATCTCCAACTCAGACCAGCTAATAGTCCATGAGATCCCCCGTCACACCTCGTGACCTGAGAGGGTAAGGGAGGCCCCTGCTCACAAGGAACGTAGGCAGCGTCAAATCACTGACCCAGCACCCTGATGCGTCACACAGATGTGCCGGAGGCCTCTCCTTCTACTGCACCCTGACGCGTCACACAGATGGACCGGAGGCCTCTCCTTGTAATGTATGTTGACGCGTCAGATAGTTCATCCCACATACATTAGAGTTGTAAAGCTCGTGTGGAACAACACATTATCTCACAGGACAAGGAACACGCAGCTGTTTCATCAAGTATTACGGTATGATATGGAAAGGTCAGATAACATAATGACTCACTGGAGAAGTTTATACATTTTGGTTAGACAAAGAAACATTTTGACCGTGATCTTATGGTTAAGAATCTTTCTCAGACCACAAAATTTTCATGTGCCTTATTCAACTATAAGAGAAAAAGTTAGGATGGAATTCTTTCTGACTCAGATATGAAGCAGAGGACATTACATGAACATACTGGAAGCCATAGATTTTCCCAGAAGAGTTATGTTAAGTTAGAGAGATTATGAGCATCACACACGAACCTTTAGTTGAATCAAAACATAACCAAACTTAACGGATTCCAGTTTGTTCCAATAACGTTTCTGTATAATCAATATTCATATTAAGTTAACGAGCATTATCCTTCAACGAACTTTTTTTTCTCCAAGAGTTTTATTATCATGATTGATGTTATCACACACCAGGCTTGACACATTATATACCAACATACATAAACTCCTTGAGGACGGGAGCAATAACCATCATATTGGAAGCCTCACTCGTGTTATGAAATTGTGATAGAAGGAATTTCTCATGGACGTGAGTGAGGTGGACAAAGAGGCCATTGGTCAGCATGAGGACTGGCTGAAGGTGGGAAGGAAGAGGTGGTTCACACTGGCAGGCAGAGTTCTCCCTACCACGACCACCACCACTTGTTGACGACACGCTGGTGTTGACTCCTTCTGACCAGGTGGTGATGACAGCTGCTGGGGATTTACCATCAGAAATACGACGTGTGGTCTCCTTCACTGGTACAGCAACAGCTGCCGGGGGAAGGTGGGCAGGGAGAGTACAGGAGGAGAACTCACCAACACTGTGGTAGCTTCTCTGAACATCACCAACACCAAGGCTGCTCCTCCTGATACACCTGCTACAAATCTAAATATACCAAATATACCAAATTTACGAATAGCAGTTGTACCTTTAATGATGTCCTATAACATAATATTACAATAGTGATGATAAAGTGATTATACAATAATTGAAAAAGGTAATCTCAGGGCGTGGTGACATATGCTATAAAAATGATATCATCCAACCCTGTAGGGACGCGAGTCAGTGTTACTAAGATAAGACGCAGAAGGTATAAAGAACGTCAGGTGTACTCAGCCACACCAGGGTACACCCAGGTACACCCAGGTACGTTCACGTGTACCTAGATGCATCCGGACGAACACAGGTACATTAAAGCGGAGCCAGGTAAACCTAGATACATCGGGGATCACTCACATGCATCCAAGTGCGTCCAGGTATAACCAGGTGCGTCAGTGTATATCCAAGTGAGTACAGGTACAACCAGGTGCGTACAAATACAATCGTTTGTGAGCAGGTACAACCAGGTGCTTCAAGGTTAACCCAGAATGCGTTCAGCTACTCTCAGATGCATTTAGGTACCTCCAGGTACGTCCAGGTACACCCAGGTGTGCCTCCATACACCCAAGAACAAATATAAAAAGTGAACTCTACCACCAAGTTTGCGGTAAGTTGGGTTTTAACATACAAGTGGACAATCTTCGTTAGCCCATTCTATGGAAAGAGGCAGCAGGTAGAGGCCATAATAACCAGTTACGATGTTTTAGTATGTGCTTAGTTATGATGTACTTCGCTTATTAGCGGCCGGTAAATTGCTGTCTTGATATATTACATAATGGGTGATGAAGATGGGTGTCTAGCGTGTCTAGTGGATGGGACTCATGATAGCAGAGACAACACGGGCAAATGTGGCCCTAATCAAGGTCATCCCATTTACGCTAGTTCCTCTTCCATTTTTTCATACTATAACCTTTCTTCTATTTATAATCATTCCTCCTCCTTCCCTTCCTCCTCCTCATCATCATCTTCATCTTTCATAGTTTATTTTGTCGTCAGTTTTCACATTATGTTCCCTTTAAATCTGTTGCTCTTGACAGCATTATATACCAAGAAAGCACCTCAGAAATATAACTAGTTTGAAATCAAAATTAACATTGATATCGTTCAGCTTGTTGACTAAGTCTACATTGATCATGATATTAGAATTTGATACCTTACCCACTAAAGGGCTTAATAAAGAGACTAACTATTTTGACAATTCATATGTGATGGAGCCTACTGAACTCATTATAGGTCTTGCTGGAAAATTCTGTTTATGTGTTTTGTTAAGTCCATACATGTATGGCAATGAAGGGGACAAAGATGACAAACTTTTGATAAGAGAACTGTTACCTTTCAACAACAACTTACTTTCTTTATTGAAATGGGAATCATTCAAATGAAAATTAACACATATTTCTCCCCTTACTTAGCAACTTAGTACCTTCCATCAAATTTACTGTAGAGAATGAAAATAATGGTATGTTACCATCTTTAGATTGCATGATCCATAGGCAAGGAAACAAGTTTAAGCTTAGCATATACAGAAAACGTACCAGTGTATGCTCATATATATATCCATTATTACTCATCTCAACATAACAGAGTTAAATTATCATCATTTCAATCTATGTTCCTTAGGGTATTACGCATTTGCAGTCCAGACTTGGTTGATGATGAGTTTGAGAAGATATATTCTATTGGACTTAAGTTAAAGTACCCTAGATCTTTCATTGACAAATCCCTTAAGTTAGCAAAGAAATCATTTTATAGAGTTGAGTCCAAACATCCCATTGACACCAAGAATCTTTTAGTTCTCCCGCTTAATAATAATTTTACTTTACTTCCCATGTTGCTTAAATCTAATGTAAATGTTGCCTTCAGCAACAATAATAATATAAAGAATATCTTAATCAGGAAATCACCAGAAAATTCTCTTGGATGCATCTATACAGTGCCAAGTGGAAATTTTGATAAATTTTATGAGGATGTTTCTGTTAGACTTAAGCAACATAAATATAGTATTAGAATATATATATATATATATATATATATATATATATATATATATATATATATATATATATATATATATATATATATATATATATATATATATATATATATATATATATCTATATATATATATATATATATATATATATATATATATATATATATATATATATATATATATATATATATATATATATATATTTCATATTTATTTATTTTGCTTTCTCGCTGTCTCCCGCGTTTGCGAGGTAGCGCAAGGAAACAGACGAAAGAAATGACTCAACCCACCCCAATACACAAGTATATACATACACGTCCACACACGCAAATATACATACCTATACATCTCAATGTACACATATATATACACACACAGACACATACATATATACATATATACCCATGCACACAATTCACACTGTCTGCCTTTATTCATTCCCATCGCCACCTAGCCACATGTGGAATACCACATCCCGCCCCCATCATGTGTGCGAGGTAGCGCTAGGAAAAGACAACAAAGGCACCATTCGTTCACACTCAGTCTCTAGTTGTCATGCAATAATGCTCGAAACCACAGCTCCCTTTCCACATCCAGGCCCCACACAACTTTCCATGGTTTACCCCAGACGCTTCACATGCCCTGATTCAATCCATTGACAGCACGTCAACCCCGGTATACCACATCGATCCAATTCACTCTATTCATTGCCCGCCTTTCACCCTCCTGCATGTTCATGCCCCGATCACTCAAAATCTTTTTCACTCCATCTTTCCACCTCCAATTTGGTCTCCCAATTCTCCTCGTTCCCTCCACCTTCGACACATATATCCTCTTGGTCAATCTTTCCTCACTCATTCTCTCCATGTGCCTAAACCATTTCAAAACACCCTCTTCTGCTCTCTCAACCACGCTCTTTTTATTTCCACACATCTTTCTTACCCTTACATTACTTACTCGATCAAACCACCTCACACCACACACTGTCCTAGAACATCTCATTTCCAGCACATCCACCCTCCTGCGCAAACTCTATCCATAGCCCACGCCTCGCAACCATAGAACATTGCTGGAACCATTATTCCTTCAAACATACCCATTTTTGCTTTCCGAGATAATGTTCTCGACTTCCAAACATTCTTCAAGGCTCCCACGATTTTCGCCCCCTCCCCCACCCTATGATTCACTTCCGCTTCCATGGTTCCATCCGCTGCCAGATCCACTCCCAGATATCTAAAACACTTTACTTCCTCCAGTTTTTCTCCATTCAAACTCACCTCCCAATTGACTTGACCCTCAACCCTACTGTACCTAATAACCTTGCTCTTATTCACATTTACTCTTAACTATCTTCTTTCACACACTTTACCAAACTCAGTCACCAGCTTCTACTGTTTCTCACATGAATCAGCCACCAGCGCTGTATCATCAGCGAACAACAACTGACTCACTTCCCAAGCTCTCTCATACACAACAGACTTCATACTTGCCCCTCTTTCCAAAACTCTTGCATTCACCTCCCTAACAACCCCATCCATAAACAAATTAAACAACCATGGAGACATCACACACCCCTGCCGCAAACCTGAGAACCAATCACTTTCCTCTCTTCCTACAAGTACACATGCCTTACATCCTCGATAAAAACTTTTCACTGCTTCTAACAACTTGCCTCCCACACCATATATTCTTGAAACCTTCCACAGAGCATCTCTATCAACTCTATCATATGCCTTCTCCAGATCCATAAATGCTACATACAAATCCATTTGCTTTTCTAAGTATTTCTCACATACATTCTTCAAAGCAAACACCTGACCCACACATCCTCTACCACTTCTGAAACCACACTGCTCTTCCCCAATCTGATGCTCTGTACATGCCTTCACCCTCTCAATCAATACCCTCCCATATAATTTACCAGGAACACTCAACAAACTTATACCTCTGTAATTTGAGCACTCACTCTTATCCCCTTTGCCTTTGTACAATGGCACTATGCAAGCATTCCGCCAATCCTCAGGCACCTCACCATGAGTCATACATACATTAAATAACCTTACCAACCAGTCAATAATACAGTAACCCCCTTTTTTAATAAATTCCACTGCAATACCATCCAAACCTGCTGCCTTGCCGGCTTTTATCTTCCGCAAAGCTTTTACTACCTCTTCTCTGTTTACCAAATCATTTTCCCTAACCCTCTCACTTTGTACACCACCGCGACCAAAACACCCTATATCTGCCACTCTATCATCAAACACATTCAACAAACCTTCAAAATTCTCACTCCATCTCCTTCTCACATCACCACTACTTGTTATCACCTCCCCATTAGCCCCCTTCACTGCAGTTCCTATTTGCTCCCTTGTCTTACGCACTTTATTTACCTCCTTCCAGAACATCTTTTTTTTCTCCCTAAAATTTAATGATACTCTCTCACCCCAACTCTCATTTGCCCTCTTTTTCACCTCTTGCACCTTTCTCTTGACCTCCAGTCTCTTTCTTTTATACATCTCCCACTCAATATCATTTTTTCCCTGAAAAATCGTCCAAATGCCTCTCTCTTCTTTCACTAATAATCTTACTTCTTCATCCCACCACTCACTACCCTTTCTAATCAACCCACCTCCCACTCTTCTCATGCCACAAGCATCTTTTGCGCAATCCATCACTGGTTCCCTATAAACATCCCATTCCTCCCCCACTCCCCTTACTTCCATTGTTCTCACCTTTTTCCATTCTGTACTCAGTCTCTCCTGGTACTTCCTCACACAAGTTTCCTTCCCAAGCTCACTTACTCTCACCACCCTCTTCACCCCAACATTCACTCTTCTTTTCTGAAAACCCATACAAATCCTCATCTTAGCCTCCACAAGATAATGATCAAACATCCCTCCAGTTGCACCTCTCAGCACATTAACATCCAAAAGTCTCTCTTTCGCACGCCTGTCAATTAACACGTAATCCAATAACGCTCTCTGGCCATCTCTCCTACTTACATACGTATACTTATGTATATCTCGCTTTTTAAACCAGGTATTCCCAATCACCAGTCCTTTTTCAGCACATAAGTCTACAAGCTCTTCACCATTTCCATTTACAACACTGAACACCCCATGTATACCAATTATTCCCTCAACTGCCACATTACTCACCTTTGCATTCAAATCACCCATCACTATAACCCGGTCTCGTGCATCAAAACCACTAACACAGTCATTCAGCTGCTCCCAAAACACTTGCCTCTCATGATCTTTCTTCTCATGCCCAGGTGCATATGCACCAATAATCACCCATCTCTCTCCATCAACTTTCAGTTTTACCCATATTAATCGAGAATTTACTTTCTTACATTCTATCACATACTCCCACAACTCCTGTTTCAGGAGCACTGCTACTCCTTCCCTTGCTCTTGTCCTCTCACTAACCCCTGACTTTACTCCCAAGACATTCCCAAACCACTCTTCCCCTTTACCCTTGAGCTTCGTTTCACTCAGAGCCAAAACATCTAGGTTCCTTTACTCAAACATACTACCTATCTCTCTTTTTTTCACCTCTTGGTTACATCCACACACATTTAGACACCCCAGTCTGAGCCTTCGAGGAGGATGAGCACTCACCGCGTGACTCCTTCTTCTGTTTCCCATTTTAGAAAGTTGAATATATATATATATATATATATATATATATATATATATATATATATATATATATATATATATATATATATATATATATATATATATATATATATATATATATATATATATATATATATATATATAATATATATATATATCTATATATATAAATGTATATATATATATATATATATATATATATATATATATATATATATATATATATATATATATATATATATATAAAAAGAAAAAAAAAAAAAAAAAAAAAAAAAAGAGAGGGGAGGATTTCCAGCCCCCCGCTCCCTCCCCTTTTAGTCGCCTTCTACGACACGCAGGGAATACGTGGGAAGTATTCTTAATCCCCTATCCCCAGGGATAATATATATATATATATATATATATATATATATATATATATATATATATATATATATATATATATATATATATATATATATATATATATATATATATATATATTTATATATATATATATATATATATATATATATATATATATATATATATATATATATATATATATATATATATATATATATATATATATGTATATTTTTTCTTTTTCAAACTATTCGCCATTTCCCGCGTTAGCGAGGTAGCGTTAAGAACAGAGAACTGGGCCACTGAGGGAATATCCTCACCTGGCCCCCTTCTCTGTTCCTTCTTTTGGAAAATTAAAAAAAAATTGAGAGGGGAGGATTTCCAGCCCCCCGCTCCCTCCCCTTTTAGTCGCCTTCTACGACACGCAGGGAATACGTGGGAAGTATTCTTTCTCCCCTATCCCCAGGGATAATATATGTATATATATATATATATATATATATATATATATATATATATATATATATATATATATATATATATATATATATATATATATATATATATATATATATATATATATATATATATATATATATATATATATATATATATATATATATATATATATATATATATATATATATAACTGGAGGAAGTATAGTGTTCTAGATATCTGGGAGTAGATCTGGCAGTGGATGGAACTATGCAAGCGGAAGTGAATCATAGGGTGGGGAAGGGGGCGAAAATTCTGGGAGCCTTGAAGAATGTTTGAAAGTTGAGACCATTATCTCGGAAAGCAAAAATGGGTATGTTTGAAAGAATAGTGGTTCCAACTATGTTGTATGGTTGCGAGGCGTGGGCTATGGATAGAGTTTGCGCAGGAGGGTGGATGTGCTGGAAATGAGATGTTTGAGGACAATATGTGGTGTGAGGTGGTTTGATCGAGTAAGTAATGTAAGGGTGAGAGAGATGTGTGGAAATAAAAAGAGTGTGGTTGAGAGAGGAGAAGAGGGTGTTTTGAAATGGTTTGGTCACAAGGAGAGAATGAATGAGGAAAGATTGTCCAAGAGGATATATGTGTCAGAGGTGGAGGGAACGAGGAGAAGTGGGAGACCAAATTGGAGGTGGAAAGATGTAGTGAAAAAGATTTTGAGTGATTGGGGCCTGAACATGCAGGAGGGTGAAAGGCGTGCAAAGAATAGAGTGAATTGGAACGGTGTGGTATACCGGGGTCGACGTGCTGTCAATGGATTGAACAAGGGCATGTCAAGCGTCTGGGGTAAACCATGGAAAGGTGTGTGGGGCCTGGATGTGGAAAGGGAGCTGTGGTTTCGGTGCATTATTACATGACAGCTAAAGACTGAGTGTGAACGAATGGGGCCTTTGGTGTCTTTTCCTAGCGCTACCTCGCACACATGAGGGGGGAGGGGGATGTTATTCCATGTGTGTCGAGGTGGCGATGGGAACAAATAAAGACAGACAGTATGAAGTATGTACATGTGTATATATGTATATGTCTGTGTGTGTATATATATGTGTACATTGAGATGTATAGGTATGTATATTTGCATGTGTGGACGTGTATGTATATACATGTGTATGTGGGCGGGTTGGGCCATTCTTTCGCCTGTTTCCTTGCGCTACTTCGCTAACGCGGGAGACAGCGACAAAGCAAATAAATATATATATATATATGTATACATATATATATATATATATATATATATATATATATATATATATATATATATATATATATATATATATATATATATATATAATTTTTTTTTTTTTTTTTTTCCAAAAGAAGGAACAGAGAAGGGGGCCAGGTGAGGATATTCCCTCAAAGGCCCAGTTCTCTGTTCTTAACGCTACCTCGCTAACGCGGGAAATGGCGAATAGTTTGAAAGAAAGAAAATATATATATATATATATATATATATATATATATATATATATATATATATATATATATATATATATATATATATATATATATATATTCCTATGGGTCCACGGGGGAAAATGAAACACGATAAGTTCCCAAGGCTTTTCGCATTTCAAGAGAGTAGAAACATGCCTTTCAAATGACAATACCGACACACTGGAAGAACCGAATGTTGGACTATTGCCATGATAGATTAAGGAAAGAACGCAATGGGCTACAAATGTCACTCAATTGTAAGTTGTACTATCTTATTACAAACAGCGACTGGACCATGAACAACAAACCATTTTTTGTGATAAACCTGTCTAATAAACAACTATATATATATATATATATATATATATATATATATATATATATATATATATATATATATATATATATATATATATATATATATATATATATATATATATATTATCCCTGGGGATAGGGGAGAAAGAATACTTCCCACGTATTCCCTGAGTGTCGTAGGCGACTAAAAGGGGAGGGAGCGGGGGGCTGGAAGTCCTCCCTTCTCTACTTTTTTTTTTATTTTTCCAAAAGAAGGAACAGAGAATGGGGCCAGGTGAGGATATTCACTCAAAGGCCCAGTACTCTGTTCTTAACGCTACCTCGCTAATGCGGGAAATGGCGAATAGTTTGAAAGAAAGAAAGATACTTCCCACGTATTCCCTGCGTGTCGTAGAAGGCGACTAAAAGGGGAGGGAGCGGGGGGCTGGAAATCCTCCCCTCTCGTTTTTTTTTTTTTTTTTTCCAAAAGAAGGAACAGAGGGAGCCAGGTGAGGATATTCCAAAAAGGCCAAGTCCTCTGTTCTTAACGCTACGTCGCTAACGCGGGAAATGGCGAATAGTTTAAAAGAAAGAAAAAGTATATGTATATATATATATATATATATATATATCCCTGGGGATAGGGGAGAAAGAATATTTCCCACGTATTCCCTGCGTGTCGTAGAAGGCGACTAAAAGGGGAGGGAGCGGGGGGCTGGAAATCCTCCCCTCTCGTTTTTTTTTTTTTTTTTTTTTAATTTTCCAAAAGAAGGAACAGAGAATTCGGCCAGGTGAGGGTGTTCCCTTAGAGGCCCAGTCCTCTGTTCTTAACGCTACCTCGCTGATGCGGGAAATGGCGAATAGTTTGAAAGAAAAGAAAATATATATATATATATATATATATATATATATATATATATATATATATATATATATATATATATATATATATATATATATATATATATATATATATAAAGAAGGTTCCTTGGAAACAGAAGAAGAATCATTATCTAACTTCTACCCCTCGGTCGAAACCAGTGTTTGGCTTTAAGGATGATTTCCTCATTTAAAGTAGGCTTTTATAACTTCGTGCTGACCGATTATGGCCAGAAAATGATTCTGAGTTTTTCTGGAAACTAGGTCTTCCAACGCACGTTTGGTATCTTTAACCCTCAAGGTTCGTTGCTGGACGTCCAGCCAAGACAGACCAGTGTATGCGTATCTTTGCACCCCATCGCGAACAACCCTCTTGGTAGCTTTATACCCTAAGCCACCGAGGATGCGTCCAACAGCAACGACTGACGAAGGATTCACGCCTTCTTCACTACAGAATTCCCGGTAGTTCTTCATCAGATGTTCCCTAACTACAAGATCTGATGGCTCGTTAGTTTTTATGATATTATTGACAAAGAACTTGAGGAAAGAGTCATCCTTCTGCCTATCTGTGATAGCCTTCAAAGTCTTCCTTCTCTTAGGCTCCACGGGAACTGGGTCTTCGGAGTCTCGTTTCCTTTTAAGCCTTGATGTCCGTTTCTGGACATCAAGGATGGGACTTTTCCACTGAAGACCTCCAAAAGCATTTAGATATCCGGTACCTTGGCGAGCCTTCACCTTAATAGTAGGTTTATAACCGAGGATGGCCAAGGCATTTTCTATCATGAAGAACGGTGCGTCTTCAACTTGGTGTTTCTGGCAGTATCTCTCGTACCTGGTCATCAATTGGGTCCTGATAACTATAGAAACCGGGTCATTCGATGGATAAATGTGATCGTGTAGGAACTTACTTATGAACCTTGTCTGGGGTGTCACTTCACGAACGTTCTTGTCTTTAACCTCCATGGTCTTTAAAGCTGCCAAAGTGGAAAAGACATAATATTACGTTATATCCTGGATACAGACAGAGGGGTCGAGAAAATAGTTAAGGTGATTTCACAATAAACATCGGTGTAATGAAGATTTCCATTGAACTGATCCGTAAAGATGGTATGAAAATCTGGGATTAGTGAAGATAAGATTGTAATAAAAAGGATGGCCATCCATCTGACCCATAAGACTCAGGTAAAAATGATAAGTGAAGATGTGTTTGATGAGGATTAAAATTACTGAAATTGTGAAGATTCTTTTGGGAAGGCAACTGGTACGGAAGTGAACACTGATATTTCTGGCTTTTAACCAGATTCAATAGGATCAGATTAAAGACGAAAATTCACATCTGAATGTTGGTTTTTCTAACGCCTGAACTTGTCAATTTCACATATGGTTTTTTGTATCCACATGGAATTCTATGTAAACGGCACAAGAAGATATCCACTATGCATCTCCACTATGAAGACGAAGTTGGAATGGGATTGAGGATTTGACGATGAAGGAGTATTGACGGTAAAGAAAGGTACAGCATGAATGTGAGAGTAATGAAGATGAAAGGCATATCGAGTATGAGGATGTAGTGAAGATGAGGACAAATTAAAGATGAGCCTTTGGTGAAGGTGAAAATGAGGTTGTTGTGCAGCTGAGGAAATACTTATGATTAGACTTCTTGTAGTGAAGATGAAGTTGTAATGAAAATAAGATTGAGAACTGAATATCAAAGTATAACGAAGATATATATATATATATATATATATATATATATACATATATATATATATATATATATATATATATATATATATATATATATATATATATATATATATATATATATATATATATATATATATATATATATATATATATATTTTTTTTTTTTTGCTTTGTCGCTGTCTCCCGCGTTTGCGAGGTAGCGCAAGGAAACAGACGAAAGAAATGGCCCAACCCACCCCATACACATGTATATACATACGTCCACACACGCAAATATACATACCTACACAGCTTTCCATGGTTTACCCCAGACGCTTCACATGCCCTGATTCAATCCACTGACAGCACGTCAACCCCGGTATACCACATCGATCCAATTCACTCTATTCCTTGACCTCCTTTCACCTTCCTGCATGTTCAGGCCCCGATCACACAAAATCTTTTTTCACTCCATCTTTCCACCTCCAATTTGGTCTCCCACTTCTCCTCGTTCCCTCCACCTCCGACACATATATCCTCTTGGTCAATCTTTCCTCACTTATTCTCTCCATGTGCCCAAACCATTTCAAAACACCCTCTTCTGCTCTCTCAACCACGCTCTTTTTATTTCCACACATCTCTCTTACCCTTACGTTACTTACTCGATCAAACCGCCTCACACCACACATTGTCCTCAAACATCTCATTTCTAGCACATCCATCCTCCTGCGCACAACTCTATCCATAGCCCACGCCTATATATA
>NW_027265369.1:0-15995 GCF_036320965.1 Panulirus ornatus
TCTACAATAGTATACAATAAATGCAAATATTTCACTATATATGGCAATTACAATATACCTTATAATATGAAAGTTACACTTATGCTAATATACAAGTAAGACACATACTAACATACTACTTATAATCATATCAAACTAATACACTTAATATTCACTACAAATGCAACTGTAATTAAACAAATAATACAGCTGAAATACAACAAATACACCTAATAGAATATACACACAATATACATACAAATATAACACACCTATCAATATCTATAATGGGAAACAGAAGAAGGAGTCATGCGGGGAGTGCTCATCCTCCTCGAAGGCTCAGACTGGGGTGTCTAAATATGTGTGGATGTAACCAAGATGTGAAAAAAGGAGAGATAGGTAGTATGTTTGAGGAAAGGAACCTGGATGTTTTGGCTCTGAGTGAAACGAAACTCAAGGGTAAATGGGAAGAGTGGTTTGGGAATGTCTTGGGAGTAAAGTCAGGGGTTAGTGAGATGACAAGAGCAAGGGAAGGAGTAGCAGTACTCCTGAAACAGGGGTTGTATGAGTATGAGATAGAATGTAAGAAAATAAATTCTCGATTAATATGGGTAAAACTGAAAGTTGATGGAGAGAGATGGGTGATTATTGGTGCATATGCACCTGGGCATGAGAAGAAAGATCATGAGAGGCAAGTGTTTTGGGAGCAGCTGAATGAGTGTGTTAATGGTTTTGATGCACGAGACCGGGTTATAGTGATGGGTGA
Organism: Panulirus ornatus; assembly: GCF_036320965.1. Lineage (NCBI taxonomy): Eukaryota > Metazoa > Arthropoda > Malacostraca > Decapoda > Palinuridae > Panulirus > Panulirus ornatus. The sequence continues at coordinate 746 of NW_027265369.1, forward strand.
TTTGAATGCAAAGGTGAGTAATGTGGCAGTTGAGGAAATAATTGGTATACATGGGGTGTTCAGTGTTGTAAATGGAAATGGTGAAGAGCTTGTAGATTTATGTGCTGAAAAAGGACTGGTGATTGGGAATACCTGGTTTAAAAAGCAAGATATAGATAAGTATACGTATGTAAGTAGGAGAGATGGCCAGAGAGCGTTATTGGATTACGTGTTAATTAACAGGCGTGCGAAAGAGAGACTTTTGTATGTTAATGTGCTGAGAGGTGCAACTGGAGGGATGTCTGATCATTATCTTGTAGAGGTTAAGGTGAAGATTTGTATGGGTTTTCAGAAAAGAGGAGTGAATGTTGGGGTGAAGAGGGTGGTGAGAGTAAGGGAGCTTGGGAAGGAGACTTGTGTGAGGAAGTACCAGGAGAGACTGAGTACAGAATGGAAAAAGGTGAGAACAATGGAAGTAAGGGGAGTGGGGGAGGAATGGGATGGCATTGCAGTGGAATTTATTAAAAAAGGGGGTGACCATGCTGTTGACTGGCTGGTGAGGATATTCAATGTATGTTTGGTTCATGGTGCAGTGCCTGAGGATTGGCGGAATGCATGCATAGCGCTGTTGTACAAAGGCAAAGGGGATGATAAAGGTGAGTGTTCCAATTACAGAGGTATAAGTTTGTTGAGTATTCGTGGGAAAGTATATGTTAAAAAGATTATTAAACAAATGGAAATTTTTTTGAGAATTTGAGGGGATATCACTTTGTAAATGTGGATTCAAGTAGGCATACTTCTTGCATTGCAAACCAGTATGAAACTGGTGTCCTTTATATGGCTAATACTGCTTTATACTGGCTACTATACTGGATTCAAGTAGGAATACTTCTTGCATTGCAAACCAGTATGAAAATGGTGTCCTTTATATGGCTAATACTGCTTTATACTGGCTACTTTTGCCCTCCGACGCCCTTCGCCCGCTAACCTGAGAGGTAAGGAGCGAAAGGTGACGGAGCCGCATCCCACGCCACTTTTGCCCTCCGACACCCTTCGCCCGCTAACCTGAGAGGTAAGGAGCGGAAGGTGACGGAGCCGCATCCCACGCCACTTTTGCCCTCCGACAACCTTCGCCCACTAACCTGAGAGGTAAGGAGCGGAAGGTGACGGAGCCGAATCCCACGCCAATTTTGCCCTCCGACACCCTTCGCCCGCTAAGCTGAGAGGTAAGGAGCGGAAGGTGACGGAGCCGCATCACACGCCACTTTTTCCGTCCGACACCCATCGCCCGCTAACCTGAGAGGTAAGGAGCGAAAGGTGACCGAGCCGCGTCCCACGCCACTTTTGCCCTCCGACACCCTTCGCCCGCTAACCTGAGAGGTAAGAATCGGAGGGTGACGGAGCCGCATCCCACGCCACTTTTGCCCTCCGACACCTTTCGCCCGCTATCCTGAGAGGTAAGGAGCGGAAGGTGACGGAGCCGCATCCCACGCCACTTTTGCCCTCCGAGAACCTTCGCTCGCTAACCTGAGAGGTAAGGAGCGGAAGATGACGGAGCCGCATCCCAAGCCACTTTTCCCCTCCGACACCCTTCGCCCGCTAACCTGAGAGGTAAGGAGCGGATGGTGACGGAGCCGCATCCCACGCCACTTTTGCCCTCCGACACTATGAGCCCGCTAACCTGAGAGGTAAGCAGCGGAAGGTGACGGAGCCGCATCACACGCCACGTTTGCCCTCCGACACCCTTCGCCCGCTAACCTGAGAGGTAAGGAGCGAAAGGTGACGGAGCCGCATCCCACGCCACTTTTGCCCTCCGACACCCTTCGCTCGCTAACCTGAGAAGTAAGGAGCGGAAGGTGACGGAGCCGCATCCCACGCCACTTTTGCCCTCCGACACCCTTCGCCCGCTAACCTGAGAGTTAAGGAGCGGAAAGTGACGGAGCCGCATCCCACGCCACTTTTGCCCTCCGACACCCTTCGCCCGCTAACCTGAGAGGTAAGGAGCAGAAGGTGACGGAACCGCATCCCACGCCACTTTTGCCCTCCGACACCCTTCGCCCGCTAACCTGAGAGGTAAGGAGCGAAAGGTGACGGAGCCGCATCCCACGCCACTTTTGCCCTCCGACACTCTTCGCCCGCTAACCTGAGAGGTAAGGAGCGAAGGTGACGGAGCCGCATCCCACGCCACTTTTGCCCTCCGACACCCTTCGCCCGCTAACCTGAGAGGTAAGGAGCGGAAGGTAACGGAGCCGCATCTCACGCCACTTTTGCCCTCCGACACCCTTCGCCCGCTAACCTGATAGGTAAGGAACGGAAGGTGACGGAGCCGCTTCCCACGCCACTTTTGCCCTCCGACACCCTTCGCCCGCTAACCTGAGAGGTAAGGAGCGGAAGGTGACGGAGCCGCATCCCACGCCACTTTTGCCCTCCGTCACCCTTCGCCCGCTAACCTGAGAGGTAAGGAGCGGAAGGTGACGGAGCCGCATACAACGACACTTTTGCCCTCCGACACCCTTCGCCCGCTAACCTGAGAGTTAAGGAGCGGAGGGTGACGGAGCCGCATCCCTCGCCACTTTTGTCCTCCGACACCCTTCGCCCGTTAACCTGAGAGGTAAGGAGCGGAAGGTGACGGAGCCGCATCCCACGCCACTTTTGCCCTCCGACACCCTTCGCCCGCTAACATGAGAGGTAAGGAGCGGAAGGTGACGGAGCGCATCCGAGGAAACCTTTGCCTTCTTTCACTCTGCGCGCGCTAACCTGAGAGGTAAGGAGCGGAAGGTGACGGAGCGCACATCCCACGCCAATTTTGCCCTCCGACACCCTTCGCCCGCTAACGTGAGAGGTAAGGAGCGGAAGGAGACGGAGCGCACATCCCACGCCACTTTTGCCTTCCGACACCCTGCGCCCACTAACCTGAGAGGTAAGCGGGCATTCCGCCGATCCTCAGGCACTGCACCATGAACCAAACATACATTAAATATCCCCACCAACCAGTCAACAACATGGTCACCCCCTTTTTTAATAAATTCCACTGCAATGCCATCCAAGTATATATATACAAACACAAATGTACATAAGCTCTTAAAATATATTATTCATTATAAATTTTACAATTTGTAACATTCAAAATATAACAACAATAAACCTTGCAAAAAACATAATACATTTGAAAACAGTAATACACATGATAATATAACACCAATAAACATCATATTAATATTATTCATTTAATACACACAAGCAAATATTAAAATCATCTACAATAGTATACAATAAATGCAAATATTTCACTATATATAGCAATTACAATATACCTTATAATATGAAAGTTACACTTATGCTAATATACAAGTAAGACACATACTAACATACTACTTATAATCATATCAAACTAATACACTTAATACTCACTACAAATGCAACTGTAATTAAACAAATGATACAGCTGAAATACAACAAATACACCTAATACAAAATACACACAATATACATATAAAAATAACACACCTATCAATATCTATAATGGGAAACAGAAGAAGGAGTCCTGCGGGGAGTGCTCATCCTCCTCGAAGGCTCAGACTGGGGTGTCTAAATATGTGTGGATGTAACCAAGATGTGAAAAAATGAGAGATAGGTAGTGTGTTTGAGGAAAGGAACCTGGATGTTTTGGCTCTGAGTGAAACGAAACTCAAGGGTAAAGGGGAAGAGTGGTTTGGGAATGTCTTGGGAGTAAAGTCAGGGGTTAGTGAGATGACAAGAGCAAGGGAAGGAGTAGCACTACTCCTGAAACAGGAGTTGTATGAGTATGAGATAGAATGTAAGAAAGTAAATTCTCGATTAATATGGGTAAAACTGAAAGTTGATGGAGAGAGATGGGTGATTATTGGTGCATATGCACCTGGGCATGAGAAGATAGATCATGAGAGGCAAGTGTTTTGGGAGCAGCTGAATGAGTGTGTTAGTGGTTTTGATGCACGAGACCGGGTTATAGCGATGGGTGATTTGAATGCAAAGGTGAGTAATGTGGCAGTTGAGGGAATAATTGGTATACATGGGGTGTTCAGTGTTGTAAATGGAAATGGTGAAGAGCTTGTAGATTTATGTGCTGAAAAAGGACTGGTGATTGGGAATACCTGGTTTAAAAAGCAAGATATAGATAAGTATACGTATGTAAGTAGGAGAGATGGCCAGAGAGCGTTATTGGATTACGTGTTAATTGACAGGCGTGCGAAAGAGACACTTTTGGATGTTAATGTGCTGAGAGGTGCAACTGGAGGGATGTTTGATCATTATCTTGTGGAGGTTAAGGTGAAGATTTGAATGGGTTTTCAGAAAAGAAGAGTGAATGTTGGGGTGAAGAGGGTGGTGAGAGTAAGGGAGCTTGGGAAGGAGACTTGTGTGAGGAAGTACCAGGAGAGACTGAGAACAGAATGGAAAAAGGTGAGAACAATGGAAGTAAGGGGAGTGGGGGAGGAATGGGATGGCATTGCAGTGGAATTTATTAAAAAAGGGGGTGACCATGTTGTTGACTGGTTGGTGAGGATATTCAATGTATGTTTGGTTCATGGTGCAGTGCCTGAGGATTGGCGGAATGCATGCATAGCGCTGTTGTACAAAGGCAAAGGGGATGATAAAGGTGAGTGTTCCAATTACAGAGGTAAAAGTTTGTTGAGTATTCGTGGGAGAGTATATGTTATAAAGATTATTAAACAAATGTAAATTTTTTTGAGAATTTGAGGGGATATCACTTTGTAAATGTGGATTCAAGTAGGCATACTTCTTGCATTGCAAACCAGTATGAAACTGGTGTCCTTTATATGGCTAATACTGCTTTATACTGGCTACTAAACATGTTGTGTTATATACATAGGATGTCTATATTTGGTTTCCTGTTTATCGAATGGATCACGTGCACAGTTGGCTAACTCGTGTATTCCTGCACTTTAAGTCAATGTATGTGAGCAAACCAAGGCTGTATGCTCATGATTTAATACATAATTGGGAACCAAAAACTGTCGTGTTGGCCTTCATAATTTTAGAGAAAGTAGCAGGCATATCTATAGATTAGTGGTGTTCAGTGGTAATAATAGTAATAGTAGAGGAAATAGAGTTTAGTGGTTCTGACATATTGGGGTAAAGGAATATAATCAATAGTACGTAGTTGCTTTTGGTTAAGCATTTCACTTTGCAGGTGAATGGCCACTCGCTAGACAGCATAACCCGGGAGTTCCTCCTAGATGGTGTATATCAGAATGTACAGGAAAGTTGGCGTGCAAACTACATGAAAGTGGATGTCTTCACCACCCTTGGCAGTCCCATAGCAGAAACGATCTCTGGAGTGCTAACTAGTGGTAGGTTTTCTCCTACATAATGGTCTTGTTTTAATCTAGTTGGGCATAGGAATGGGAAAAGTGACCTAACCTGACCTGACATATCCAGACCTAACCTAACCTAACCTAACCTAACCTAGCGTAGCCTAGCCTAATCTAACCTAACCTAACCCAACCCAACCTAACCTAACCTAACCTAACCTAACCCAACCCAACCTAACCTAACCTAACCCAACCCAACCCAACCTAACCTAACCTAACCTAACCTAACCTAACCTAACCCAACCCAACCCAACATAACCTAACCTAACCTAACCACGCTACTTTTGCCCTCCGACGCCCTTCGCAAGCTAACCTGATAGGTAAGGAGCGGAAGGTGACGGAGCCGCATCCCACGCCACTTTTGCCCTCCGACACCCTTCGCCCGCTAACCTGAGAGGTAAGGAGTGGAAGGTGACGGAGCAGCATCCCACGCCACTTTTGCCCTCCGACACCCTCCGCTCGCTAACATGAGAGTTAAGGAGCGGAAAGTGACGGAGCCGCATCCCACGCCACTTTTGCCCTCCGACACCCTTCGCCCGCTAACCTGAGAGGTAAGGAGCAGAAGGTGACGGAACCGCATCCCACGCCACTTTTGCCCGCCGACACCCTTCGCCCGCTAACCTGAGAGGTAAGGAGCGAAAGGTGACGGAGCCGCATCCCACGCCACTTTTGCCCTCCGACACTCTTCACCCGCTAACCTGAGAGGTAAGGAGCGAAGGCGACGGAGCCGCATCCCACGCCACTTTTGCCCTCCGACACCCCTCGCCCGCTAACCTGAGAGGTAAGGAGCGGAAGGTGACGGAGCCGCATCCCACGCCACTTTTGCCCTCCGACACCCTTCGCCCGCTAACCTGAGAGGTAAGGAGCGGAAGGTGACGGAACCGCATCCCACGCCACTTTTGCCCTCCGACACCCTTCGCCAGCTAAGCTGAGAGGTAAGGAGCGGAGGGTGACGAAGCCGCATCCCACGCCACTTTTGCCCTCCGACACCCTTCGCCCGGTAACCTGAGAGGTAAGGAGCGGAAGGTAACGGAGCCGCATCCCACGCCACTTTTGCCCCCCGACACCCTTCGCCCGCTAACCTGATAGGTAAGGAGCGCAAGGTGACGGAGCCTCTTCCCACGCCACTTTTGCCCTCCGACACCCTTCGCCCGCTAACCTGAGAGGTAAGGAGCGGAAGGTGACGGAGCCGCATACCACGACACTTTTGCCCTCCGACACCCTTCGCCCGCTAACCTGAGAGTTAAGGAGCGGAGGGTGACGGAGCCGCATCCCTCGCCACTTTTGCCCTCCGACACCCTTCGCCCGTTAACCTGAGAGGTAAGGAGCGGAAGGTGACGGAGCCGCATCCCACGCCACTTTTGCCCTCCGACACCCTTCGCCCGCTAACCTGAGAGGTAAGGAGCGGAAGGTGACGGAGCGCATCCGAGGCCACCTTTGCCTTCTTTCACTCTGCGCGCGCTAACCTGAGAGGTAAGGAGCGGAAGGTGACGGAGCGCACATCCCACGCCACTTTTGCCCTCCGACACCCTTCGCCCGCTAACGTGAGAGGTAAGGAGCGGAAGGAGACGGAGCGCACATCCCACGCCACTTTTGCCCTCCGACACCCTGCGCCCACTAACCTGAGAGGTAAGCGGGCATTCCGCCGATCCTCAGGCACTGCACCATGAACCAAACATACATTGAATATCCCCACCAACCAGTCAACAACATGGTCACCCCCTTTTTTAATAAATTCCACTGCAATGCCATCCAAGTATATATATACAAACACAAATGTACATAAGCTCTTAAAATATATTATTCATTATAAATTTTACAATTTGTAACATTCAAAATATAACAACAATAAACCTTGCAAAAAACGTAATACATTTGAAAACAGTAATACACATGATAATATAACACCAATAAACATCATATTAATATTATTCATTTAATACACACAAGCAAATATTAAAATCATCTACAATAGTATACAATAAATGCAAATATTTCACTATATATAGCAATTACAATATACCTTATAATATGAAAGTTACGCTTATGCTAATATACAAGTAAGACACATACTAACATACTACTTATAATCATATCAAACTAATACACTTAATATTCACTACAAATGCAACTGTAATTAAACAAATAATACAGCTGAAATACAACAAATACACCTAATACAAAATACACACAATATACATATAAAAATAAGACACCTATCAATATCTATAATGGGAAACAGAAGAAGGAGTCCTGCGGGGAGTGCTCATCCTCCTCGAAGGCTCAGACTGGGGTGTCTAAATATGTGTGGATGTAACCAAGATGTGAAAAAAGGAGAGATAGGTAGTATGTTTGAGGAAAGGAACCTGGATGTTTTGGCTCTGAGTGAAACGAAACTCAAGGGTAAAGGGGAAGAGTGGTTTGGGAATGTCTTGGGAGTAAAGTCAGGGGTTAGTGAGATGACAAGAGCAAGGGAAGGAGTAGCACTACTCCTGAAACAGGAGTTGTATGAGTATGAGGTAGAATGTAAGAAAGTAAATTCTCGATTAATATGGGTAAAACTGAAAGTTGATGGAGAGAGATGGGTGATTATTGGTGCATATGCACCTGGGCATGAGAAGAAAGATCATGAGAGGCAAGTGTTTTGGGAGCAGCTAAATGAGTGTGTTAGTGGTTTTGATGCACGAGACCGGGTTATAGTGATGGGTGATTTGAATGCAAAGGTGAGTAATGTGGCAGTTGAGGGAATAATTGGTATACATGGGGTGTTCAGTGTTGTAAATGGAAATGGTGAAGAGCTTGTAGATTTATGTTCTTAAAAAGGACTGGTGATTGGGAATACCTGGTTTAAAAAGCAAGATATAGATAAGTATACGTATGTAAGTAGGAGAGATGGCCAGAGAGCGTTATTGGATTACGTGTTAATTGACAGGCGTGCGAAAGAGACACTTTTGGATGTTAATGTGCTGAGAGGTGCAACTGGAGGGATGTCTGATCATTATCCTGTGGAGGTTAAGGTGAAGATTTGTATGGGTTTTCAGAAAAGAAGAGTGAATGTTGGGGTGAAGAGGGTGGTGAGAGTAAGGGAGCTTGGGAAGGAGACTTGTGTGAGGAAGTACCAGGAGAGACTGAGTACAGAATGGAAAAAGGTGAGAACAATGGAAGTAAGGGGAGTGGGGAGGATGGGATGGCATTGCAGTGGAATTTATTAAAAAAGGGGGTGACCATGTTGTTGACTGGTTGGTGAGGATATTCAATGTATGTTTGGTTCATGGTGCAGTGCCTGAGGATTGGCGGAATGCATGCATAGCGCTGTTGTACAAAGGCAAAGGGGATGATAAAGGTGAGTGTTCCAATTACAGAGGTATAAGTTTGTTGAGTATTCGTGGGAAAGTATATGTTAAAAAGATTATTAAACAAATGGAAATTTTTTTGAGAATTTGTGGGGATATCACTTTGTAAATGTGGATTCAAGTAGGCATACTTCTTGCATTGCAAACCAGTATGAAACTGGTGTCCTTTATATGGCTAATACTGCTTTATACTGGCTACTAAACATGTGTTATATACATAGGATGTCTATATTTGGTTTCCTGTTTATCGAATGGATCACGTGCACAGTTGGCTAACTCGTGTATTCCTGCACTTTAAGTCAATGTATGTGAGCAAACCAAGGCAGTATGCTCATGATTTAATACATAATTGGGAACCAAAAACTGTCGTGTTGGCCTTCATAATTTTAGAGAAAGTAGCAGGCATATCTATAGATTAGTGGTGTTCAGTGGTAATAATAGTAATAGTAGAGGAAATAGAGTTTAGTGGTTCTGACATATTGGGGTAAAGGAATATAATCAATAGTACGTGGTTGCTTTTGGTTAAGCATTTCACTTTGCAGGTGAATGGCCACTCGCTAGACAGCATAACCCGGGAGTTCCTCCTAGATGGTGTATATCAGAATGTACAGGAAAGTTGGCGTGCAAACTACATGAAAGTGGATGTCTTCACCACCCTTGGCAGTCCCATAGCAGAAACGATCTCTGGAGTGCTAACTAGTGGTAGGTTTTCTCCTACATAATGGTCTTGTTTTAATCTAGTTGGGCATAGGAATGGGAAAAGTGACCTAACCTGACCTGACCTGACCTGACCTAACCTAACCTAACCTAACCTAACCTAACCTAGCCTAGCCTAATCTAACCTAACCTAACCCAACCCAACCTAACCTAACCTAATCTAACCTAACCCAACCCAACCTAACCTAACCTAACCTAACCCAACCGAACCCAACCTAACCTAACCTAACCTAACCTAACCTAACCCAACCCAACCCAACCTAACCTAACCTAACCTAACCACGCTACTTTTGCCCTCCGACGCCCTTCGCCCGCTAGCTGAGAGGTAAGGAGCGGAACGTGACGGAGCCGCATCCCACGCCACTTTTGCCCTCCGACACCCTTCGCCCGCTAACCTGACAGGTAAGGAGCGGAAGGTGACGGAGCAGCATCCCACGCCACTTTTGCCCTCCGACACCCTTCGCCCGCTAACCTTAGAGGTAAGGAGCGGAAGGTGACGGAGCCCCATCCCACGCCACTTTCGCCATCCGACACCCTTCGCCCGCTAACCTGAGAGGTAAGGAGCGGAAGGTGACGGAGCCGCATCACACGCCACTTTTGCCGTCCGACACCCTTCGCCCGCTAAACTGAGAGGTAAGGAGCGAAAGGTGACGGAGCCGCATCCCACGCCACTTTTGCCCTCCGACACCCTTCGCCCGCTAACCTGAGAGGTAAGGATCGGAGGGTGACGGAGCCGCATCCCACGACACTTTTGCCCTACGACACCTTTCGCCCGCTAACCTGAGAGGTCAGGAGCGGAAGGTGACGGAGCCGCATCCCACGCCACTTTTGCCCTCCGACACCCTTCGCCCGCTAACCTGAAAGGTAAGGAACGGAAGGTGACGGAGCCACATCACACGCCACTTTTGCCCTCCGAGAACCTTCGCTCGCTAACCTGAGAGGTAAGGAGCGGAAGATGACGGAGCCGCATCCCAAGCCACTTTTTCCGTCCGACAACCTTCGCCCGCTAACCTGAGAGGTAAGGAGCGGAAGGGGACGGAGCCGCATCCCACGCCACTTTTGCTCTCCGACACCCTTCGCCCGCTAACCTGAGAGGTAAGGAGCGTAAGGTGACGGAGCCGCATCCCACGCCACTTTTGCCCTCCGACACCCTTCGCCCGCTAACCTGAGAGGTAAGGAGCGGAAGGTGACGGAACCGCATCCCACGCCACTTTTGCCCTCCGACAACCTTCGCTCGCTAACCTGAGAGGTAGGGAGCGGAAGGTGACGGAGCCGCATCACACGCCACTTTTGCCCTCCGACACCCTTCGCCCGCTAACCTGAGAGGTAAGGAGCGAAAGGTGACGGAGCCGCATCCCACGTCACTTTTGCCCTCCGACACTCTTCGCCCGCTAACCTGAGAGGTAAGGAGCGGAAGGTGACGGAGCCGCATCCCACGCCACTTTTGCCCTCCGACACCCTTCGCCCGCTAACCTGAGAGGTAAGGACCGGAATGTGACGGAGCCGCATCCCACGCCACTTTTGCCCTCCGACACCCTTCGCCCGCTAACCTGAGAGGTAAGGAGCGGAAGGTGACGGAACCGCATCCCACGCCACTTTTGCCCTCCGACACCCTTCGCCCGCTAAACTGAGAGGTAAGGAGCGGAGGGTGACGGAGCCGCATCCCACGCCACTTTTGCCCTCCGACACCCTTCGCCCGGTAACCTGAGAGGTAAGGAGCGGAAGGTAACGGAGCAGCATCCCACGCCACTTTTGCCCTCCGACACCCTTCGCCCGCTAACCTGAGAGGTAAGGAGCGGAAGGTGACGGAGCCGCATCTCACGCCACTTTTGCCCTCCGACACCCTTCGCCCGCTAACCTGAGAGGTAAGGAGCGAAAGGTGACGGAGCCGCATCCCACGTCACTTTTGCCCTCCGACACTCTTCGCCCGCTAACCTGAGAGGTAAGGAGCGGAAGGTGACGGAGCCGCATCCCACGCCACTTTTGCCATCCGACACCCTTCGCCCGCTAACCTGAGAGGTAAGGAGCGGAATGTGACGGAGCCGCATCCCACGCCACTTTTGCCCTCCGACACCCTTCGCCCGCTAACCTGAGAGGTAAGGAGCGGAAGGTGACGGAACCGCATCCCACGCCACTTTTGCCCTCCGACACCCTTCGCCCGCTAACCTGAGAGTTAAGGAGCGGAGGGTGACGGAGCCGCATCCCACGCCAATTTTGCCCTCCGACACCCTTCGCCCGGTAACCTGAGAGGTAAGGAGCGGAAGGTAACGGAGCCGCATCCCACGCCACTTTTGCCCTCCGACACCCTTCGCCCGCTAACCTGAGAGGTAAGGAGCGGAAGGTGACGGAGCCGCATCCCACGCCACTTTTGCCCTCCGACACCCTTCGCCCGCTAACCTGAGAGGTAAGGAGCGGAAGGTGACGGATCCGCATCCCACGCCACTTTTGCCCTCCGACACCCTTCGCCCGCTAACCTGAGAGGTAAGGAGCGGAAGGTGACGGAGCCGCATACCACGACACTTTTGCCCTCCGACACCCTTCGCCTGCTAACCTGAGAGTTAAGGAGCGGAAGGTGACGGAGCCGCATCCCTCGCCACTCTTGCCCTCCGACACCCTTCGCCCGTTAACCTGAGAGGTAAGGAGCGGAAGGTGACGGAGCCGCATCCCACGCCACTTTTGCCCTCCGACACCCTTCGCCCGCTAACCTGAGAGATAAGGAGGGGAAGGTGACGGAGCGCATCCGAGGCCACCTTTGCCTTCTTTCACTCTGCGCGCGCTAACCTGAGAGGTAAGGAGCGGAAGGTGACGGAGCGCACATCCCACGCCACTTTTGCCCTCCGTCACCCTTCGCCCGCTAACGTGAGAGGCAAGGAGCGGAAGGAGACGAAGCGCACATCCCACGCCACTTTTGCCCTCCGACACCCTGCGCCCACTAACCTGAGAGGTAAGCGGGCATTCCGCCAATCCTCAGGCACTGCACCATGAACCAAACATACATTGAATATCCCCACCAACCAGTCAACAACATGGTCACCCCCCTTTTTTAATAAATTCCAATGCAATGCCATCCAAGTATATATATACCAACACAAATGTACATAAGCTCTTAAAATATATTATTCATTATAAATTTTACAATTTGTAACATTCAAAATATAACAGCAATAAACCTTGCAAAAAACATAATACATTTGAAAACAGTAATACACATGATAATATAACACCAATAAACATCATATTAATATTATTCAATTAATACACACAAGCAAATAATAAAATCATCTACAATAGTATACAATAAATGCAAATATTTCACTATATATAGCAATTACAATATACCTTATAATATGAAAGTTACGCTTATGCTAATATACAAGTAACACACACACTAACATACTGCTTATAATCATATCAAACTAATACACTTAATATTCACTACAAATGCAACTGTAATTACACAAATAATACAGCTGAAATACAACAAATACACCTAATAGAATATACACACAATATCCATATAAAAATAAAACACCTATCAATATCTATAATGGGAAACAGAAGGAGTCATGCGGGGAGTGCTCATCCTCCTCGAAGGCTCAGACTGGGGTGTCTAAATGTGTGTGGATGTAACCAAGATGTGAAAAAAGGAGAGATAGGTAGTATGTTTGAGGAAAGGAACCAGGAGGTTTTGGCTCTGAGTGAAAAGAAACTCAAGGGTAAAGGGGAAGAGTGGTTTGGGAATGTCTTGGGAGTAAAGTCAGGGGTTAGTGAGATGACAAGAGCAAGGGAAGGAGTAGCACTACTCCTGAAACAGGAGTTGTATGAGTATGAGATAGAATGTAAGAAAGTAAATTCTCGATTAATATGGGTAAAACTGAAAGTTGATGGAGAGAGATGGGTGATTATTGGTGCATATGCACCTGGGCATGAGAAGAAAGATCATGAGAGGCAAGTGTTTTGGGAGCAGCTGAATGAGTGTGTTAGTGGTTTTGATACACGAGACCGGGTTATAGTGATGGGTGATTTGAATGCAAAGGTGAGTAATGTGGCAGTTGAGGGAATAATTGGTATACATGGGGTGTTCAGTGTTGTAAATGGAAATGGTGAAGAGCTTGTAGATTTATGTTCTGAAAAAGGACTGGTGATTGGGAATACCTGGTTTAAAAAGCAAGATATAGATAAGTGTACGTATGTAAGTAGGAGAGATGGCCAGAGAGCGTTATTGGATTACGTGTTAATTGACAGGCGTGCGAAAGAGACACTTTTGGATGTTAATGTGCTGAGAGGTGCAACTGGAGGGATGGCTGATCATTATCTTGTGGAGGTTAAGGTGAAGATTTGTATGGGTTTTCAGAAAAGAAGAGTGAATGTTGGGGTGAAGAGGGTGGTGAGAGTAAGGGAGCTTGGGAAGGAGACTTGTGTGAGGAAGTACCAGGAGAGACTGAGTACAGAATGGAAAAAGGTGAGAACAATGGAAGTAAGGGGAGTGGGGGAGGAATGGGATGGCATTGCAGTGGAATTTATTAAAAAAGGGGGTGACCATGTTGTTGACTGGTTGGTGAGGATATTCAATGTATGTTTGGTTCATGGTGCAGTGCCTGAGGATTGGCGGAATGCATGCATAGCGCTGTTGTACAAAGGCAAAGGGGATGATAAAGGTGAGTGTTCCAATTACAGAGGTATAAGTTTGTTGAGTATTCGTGGGAAAGTATATGTTAAAAAGATTATTAAACAAATGGAAATTTTTTTGAGAATTTGTGGGGATATCACTTTGTAAATGTGGATTCAAGTAGGCATTCTTCTTGCATTGCAAACCAGTATGAAACTGGTGTCCTTTATATGGCTAATACTGCTTTATACTGGCTACTAAACATGTTGTGTTATATACATAGGATGTCTATATTTGGTTTCCTGTTTATCGAATGGATCACGTGCACAGTTGGCTAACTCGTGTATTCCTGCACTTTAAGTCAATGTATGTGAGCAAACCAAGGCTGTATGCTCATGATTTAATACATAATTGGGAACCAAAAACTGTCGTGTTGGCCTTCATAATTTTAGAGAAAGTAGCAGGCATATCTATAGATTAGTGGTGTTCAGTGGTAATAATAGTAATAGTAGAGGAAATGGAGTTTAGTGGTTCTGACATATTGGGGTAAAGGAATATAATCAATAGTACGTGGTTGCTTTTGGTTAAGCATTTCACTTTGCAGGTGAATGGCCACTCGCTAGACAGCATAACCCGGGAGTTCCTACTAGATGGTGTAGATCAGAATGTACAGTAAAGTTGGCGTGCAAACTACATGAAAGTGGATGTCTTCACCAACCTTGGCAGTCCCATAGCAGGAACGATCTCTGGAGTGCTAACTAGTGGTATGTTTTCTGCTACATAATGGTCTTGTTTTAATCTAGTTGGGCATAGGAAAGGGAAAAGTGACCTAACCTGACCAGACCTGACCTGACCTAACCTACCCTAACCTAACCTAGCCTAGTCTAGCCTAACCTAACCTAACCTAACCCAACCCAAGCTAACCTAACCTAACCTAACCTAACCCAACCTAACCTAACCTAACCTAACCTAACCCAACCCAACCCAACCTAACCTAACCTAACCTAACCTAACATAACCCTACCTAACCTAACCTAACCTAACCTAACCTAACCTAACCTAACCCAATCTAACCTAACCTAACCTAACCTAACCTAACCACGCCAATTTTGCCCTCCGACACCCTTCGCCCGCTAACCTGAGAGGGAAGGAGCGGAAGGTGACGGAGCCGAATCCCACGCCACTTTTGCCCTCCGACACCCTTCGCCCGCTAACCTGAG
>NW_027265370.1:0-7500 GCF_036320965.1 Panulirus ornatus
CAGTTGAACATAATGAATATACCAGTTGAACATAATGAACATACCAGTTGAACATAATGAACATACCAGTTGAACATAATGAACATACCAGTTGACCATAATGAATATACCACTTGAACATAATGAATATACCAGTTGAACATAATGAACATACCAGTTGAACATAATGAACATACCAGTTGAACATAATGAATATACCAGTTGAACATAATGAACATACCAGTTGAACATAATGAACATACCAGTTGAACATAATGAACATACCAGTTGAACGTAATGAACATACCAATTGAACATAATGAACATACCAGTTGAACGTAATAAACATACCAGTTGAACATAATGAACATACCAGTTGAACATAATGAACATACCAGTTGAACATAATGAACATACCAGTTGAACATAATGAACATACCAGTTAAACATAATGAACATACCAGTTGAACATAATGAACATACCAGTTGAACGTAATGAACATACCAATTGAACATAATGAACATACCAGTTGAACGTAATAAACATACCAGTTGAACATAATGAACATACCAGTTGAACATAATGAACATACCAGTTGAACATAATGAACATATCAGTTGAACATAATGAACATACCAGTTAAACATAATGAACCCAACATCTGAGTCAAGTCAACTTACGTATTGAACACAGGGTAACAAAACTCTCTATAGTGAGTGTCACAAGGAAGTTAGTCATCGTCTGCGACACCAAGTCATCTTCTCACAGGGATCAAGTCATCATCTGAAGACATACGTCTTCACCTTAAGGGAGTATGTCATTATCTTCATCGATTACGTTATAGCTTTACAGGATCAATCATAAAATGATGGTTTCAAGATCATTATGTCCAGGAGTTCAAGTTATTGTCAAAGGAAATGGATTCAGTAAGTAAGTCTTCATGACCAAGTGGTGAACAGATCGCCTCCAGCGTAACACAAGAGAGTAATGTTGTTCTCTCCAGCCTAACGTGAACACGGTATGATCATCATCCCAGGATGATGGCAGGTGTTGTGTGTGGGCGCGGGGTCCTGGCAGCTCAGCCAGGTGCAGTGTGTTCGGGGATGTGTGTGTGTGTGTGTGTGTGTGTGTGTGTGTGTGGTGTGGGCGCCTCAACCTGATGTTAGATCAGAGTGGAGGCTGAGTCCTACTGCAGAGCTGGATCATCATCACTACCACTGTAGCACACGACTCACGCACTCACAACTTCATCATGTTGTATAGTACCTGCAGAGAGAGAGAGAGAGAGAGAGAGAGAGAGAGAGAGAGAGAGAGAGAGAGAGAGAGAGAGAGAGAGAGAGAGCATACTTACTTGTCATTATATATACCAAAACAAAGATACAGATTCAAACGAAATAAGAATATGTGCGATTGCAGAGCTACACACACACAACACACACACACACACACACGAGTGTACAACACCCTCCGCGTAAAGCAGTAACAGACAAGTGCACACAAGACCGGCCATCACTATAACCGTGACAACACAGATTGCAACACTACAATGTTGGTCGTTACGTCACCAGACCTTCCCCGCCCGCTGGTACACAAGATGGTGTAGCCGGTGTTGTGAGGAAGAAAACTTACGTTGTCATAGTTTACACTCAACTGTGGTAAACCTTCAGTTCTGAAGGGTTTACATAATCAGTGTTAGATGTGAATTATCGTGATAATTATGAATTATCCTAACGTGTGGTGATAATTATGACGTTTTGGTGATAACTGATTGAGCTGATGTGTGTGATGTATCAAGATGAAGAAGAAATGTTCATGAGCCAATGTTCACAAGTTATATGAACATCCTCCTGTATAAGAGTTCATTACGTGATCGGCCGATCATAATCCGGGATCTAATTATGAAATGTAAATGAAGGTTTATATCAAAAATGGTTATACAGACAGATCAATAAACGGGTACTTGAACTTACTGTACCAAAATACATGTTGGATAAGAAGACGAAGGAAGAAGACATAAAGGAGAGACACATATATCCCTCATCTGGGAGAGCAGACACACACACCACAGTGAGGTCAAATTGTCCATGTGAACATAAGACATTGTACCAAGATGTTCAATGTTCAATATATTATCTATAGTGAGAAGACGTACACTAAAATCTTAGAGTCCCCACAAGGAGAAGAAGTATCATATCACGACTGTAGACCCAAACCGTGGAGCGAACACACGGAATGTTGAACAATGATGCAAGTGGAGGTGAGGTAAAGTTTGGTGGTGGGTCGGGAATGAGACAACTTGTGGTGGCGTGTGTGTGGTTCCTCATGTATAACAGTTCATCACTTGGTCCCTGTCTTCCCACCACTGAAGCTACTGTTGTTACCTGAACCTTCCTTCACTTTGACCAGCTGTTGCCAGCTTCTCCTACCACTAATACAGCTGGACACACCATGATCCTATGGATGTTATTCAGTAACAAGTGTTTGTGGTGATGGTTCAGGTGGTTTGTGGTTGTTAAGTGATGGTGGATGTTCAGATGTTTCATTACTCCACGACCATTGTTAAGTCTGGAGTTGTGGTCACATGTGTGGTGGTTATTCCCATGTGTGATGATCACCAGGTGTGTGGTGAGGGTTCATGTGTGAGAAGTAGTTCTACAAACGTCAACTGGTGATTCAGGCACCTGATCTTTCAGGTATAAAGTTAAATTTCATCAGAATGGATCAGATATGGAGTTATCTTCAAGTGTATTAACGTTGTTTAAATGCGTGTTTGTTAGACACATGTTTACATTTCTTCGGTAAGTTGTTATCTTGGCAACGAACAGTTGTATGTATATGTATAGTTGTTAAGGAACGAGTAGTATATCATTATGTGGATCAGGTGTTATCAAGGTATCTGATTTTTGTGACTTTTCTCAGTTTTCCTCAATACACAACTCCATTCTTCCTCTTCTCCCAACCTAACACAGTGTTCTCCTGTACCCCGACCTTCTCTTGCTCCTCACCTTGCCCAGTCCTCACCTAACACAGTGTTCTCCTGTACCCCGACCTTCTCTTGCTCCTCACCTTGCCCAGTCCTCACTCTCCCAACCATCCCTTCTGTCGCTGGATATAACGAGAGGGTTACTGGTGTACTGATACACGACGTGGCAAAATGTGACTCACGCAACAAAATCCTCAATATTCAGCCATCACAAATGTAGCTGGGTATTGGGATGTGACGCCTGCATATTTCCTTGAACTCTGAACATGACTAACAATCTCTCTCTCTCTCTCTCTCTCTCTCTCTCTCTCTCTCTCTCTCTCTCTCTCTCTCTCTCTCTCTCTCTCTCTCTCTCTCTTTACACTGAAATGTCCGAGAGTTTACGACGAGCAATAAAGGATAAATTTTCAATCACTCTTGAAGATTTTCATCATGCAGACCTGAACAGGTGAACTATATGTATATATCTAATGTAGAAGGTCAATCTGCTAGACTTACCATTTTTGTCGAAGATAATTCATTGTCACAATAAGGAAAGAACTTACTCAGATAAGATGAATATTAATATAAGTTCCGGTCATGATCGTTTCTATCCACGAGTAATTCAACTCGTCCAATATGAAACTGTCAAACCGTTCATCTATGTTTTCAATTAATCTCTCCAGGATGGAATAGCATGGCAGGACTGGCATAGCTTACCCCTGTACTCAGACAGGGAAGCCGTACAATGCCTGGCAATTACCGTTCCATTGGCTTCCCATCAGGTATATGGAAACATTTGGAGTCCATTATTTGGGATTAAATCTTAGCTTACCTTGAACAACACATTGTGATCAATGATACACAGTATGGGTTTAGAAGACACACATCATGTCTTACAATCAGCCTTGAACTTCACCATAAACAGTTCAGTACCCACAACAAGACGAACACAATAGACATCATAGTTCAGGGTTTCACAAACATTGACAAAGTTGGCCATGATAACTTGATGGTTGACGTCAGAGTCCTGTGTGTTACTGGTGGTGTGGGAAACCGGGTTGTAGGTTGGTCACGTGAGAGGGAGGGAAGAGTCGTAATGGATGTTGACTGTGGTCACCCGTTACTAGTGAGCTCCTATGTTGTCGTCATTTATGATAATAACTGAGTAACTTAGTGTCTTAATATACGGATAAGATCGGCAATGCCATATTAGCGGAGGAAGAGAGGCTAATTTTACAGGATGTGGATAAAACAGTTGAATGGTCGAGAAAAAGACAAATTACGTTTAACTTCATTAAATGTCAGCTGATACAAGTAGAAATATCAACAAGAACTTTGATTATGAAGTGATGGACCACAAGATTAAGGATAGCTGTCTACAACATCTTCAAGCATTATGACGAAGCTACCAAGACAGCAGATGGTATGTTAAGATATAGTGACAGAAAATTGACATACGAAAGCAGACGTGTGGTATTACCACTATACTTAGTGTAGTTCGACCCGACCTGGAGTGTGCGGTGCAGGTGACCCATCTGTGTGAGGATATTCTTACACTGTGAACAGTGCAGCAAAACCCAACTAGATTGATTGTATCATCTTGCAACAAACCATATGAAGAGAAGTGAATTAGTAAGAGAGAGGCATCAACAGAATGTTTTACAGTAACTGAAGGATTCAACCATGTCGATATAGGAAGTTTCGTCTTTACTCTCACACTAGTAATACAAACACAATGGGTTTAAACTTGAGGTCACCGAGTTCATGTGGATGGCAGTTCTACATCAACCACATTATCGACACCTGCAATAACCTGATGGAAAATGTAGACACAGTGATACAGTTAATATGTTGAGACTAAACTTGGTCATCACCAGCCATTCCAATATTCTTACCCAATCTATAAGTAAATTGTTCTTCTTAACCAATCATCATAACGTAACACTGTGTTACCTTCTTAACCAATCATCATAAGGTAAACTGTGTTACCTTCTTAACCAATCATCATAACGTAACACTGTGTTACCTTCTTAACCAATCATCATAACGGTAACCTGTGTTACCTTCTTAACCATTCATTCCTCGGTCATTGTTCGTTTACCAATCTTGACACCCTTCTCGTTTACTGTGGGTACCAGTTAAACGTCCACATCGATATACAACACTGTGATAGTCTGACTATTACGTTATAATAACACATAGTGATGGGATGCTGACATATTCAGTTATAATACACACATAGTGATGGGATGCTGGACATATTCACGTTATAATACACACATAGTGATGGGATGCTGGACATATTCATGTTTATAATACACACATAGTGATGGGATGCTGGACATATTCACGTTATAATACACACATAGTGATGGGATGCTGGACATATTCACGTTTATAATACACACATAGTGATGGGATGCTGGACATATTCACGTTATAATACACACATAGTGATGGGATGCTGGACATATTCACGTTTATAATACACACATAGTGATGGGATGCTGGACATATTCACGTTATAATACACACATAGTGATGGGATGCAGGACATATTCACGTTTATAATACACACATAGTGATGGGATGCTGGACATATTCACGTTATAATACACACATAGTGATGGGATGCTGGACATATTCACGTTATAATACACACATAGTGATGGGATGCTGGACATATTCACGTTATAATACACACATAGTGATGGGATGCTGGACATATTCACGTTTATAATACACACATAGTGATGGGATGCTGGACATATTCACGTTTATAATACACACATAGTGATGGGATGCTGGACATATTCACGTTTATAATACACACATAGTGATGGGATGCTGGACATATTCACGTTTATAATACACACATAGTGATGGGATGCAGGACATATTCATGTTTATAATACACACATAGTGATGGGATGCTGGACATATTCACGTTTATAATACACACATAGTGATGGGATGCTGGACATATTCACGTTTATAATACACACATAGTGATGGGATGCTGGACATATTCACGTTATAATACACACATAGTGATGGGATGCAGGACATATTCACGTTTATAATACACACATAGTGATGGGATGCTGGACATATTCACGTTATAATACACACATAGTGATGGGATGCAGGACATATTCACGTTATAATACACACATAGTGATGGGATGCTGGACATATTCACGTTATAATACACACATAGTGATGGGATGCTGGACATATTCACGTTTATAATACACACATAGTGATGGGATGCTGGACATATTCACGTTTATAATACACACATAGTGATGGGATGCTGGACATATTCACGTTTATAATACACACATAGTGATGGGATGCTGGACATATTCACGTTATAATACACACATAGTGATGGGATGCTGGACATATTCACGTTATAATACACACATAGTGATGGGATGCTGGACATATTCACGTTTATAATACACACATAGTGATGGGATGCTGGACATATTCACGTTTATAATACACACATAGTGATGGGAGTAAGTGAGCTTGGGAAGGAGACCTGTGTGAGGAAGTACCAGGAGAGACTGAGTACAGAATGGAAAAAGGTGAGAACAATGGAAGTAAGGGGAGTGGGGGAGGAATGGGATGTATTTAGGGAATCAGTGATGGATTGCGCAAAAGATGCTTGTGGCATGAGAAGAGTGGGAGGTGGGTTGATTAGAAAGGGTAGTGAGTGGTGGGATGAAGAAGTAAGAGTATTAGTGAAAGAGAAGAGAGAGGCATTTGGACGATTTTTGCAGGGAAAAAATGCAATTGAGTGGGAGATGTATAAAAGAAAGAGACAGGAGGTCAAGAAAAAGGTGCAAGAGGTGAAAAAAAGGGCAAATGAGAGTTGGGGTGAGAGAGTATCATTAAATTTTAGGGAGAATAAAAAGATGTTCTGGAAGGAGGTAAATAAAGCGCGTAAGACAAGGGAGCAAATGGGAACTTCAGTGAAGGGCGCAAATGGGGAGGTGATAACAAGTAGTGGTGATGTGAGAAGGAGATGGAGTGAGTATTTTGAAGGTTTGTTGAATGTGTTTGATGATAGAGTGGCAGATATAGGGTGTTTTGGTCGAGGTGGTGTGCAAAGTGAGAGGGTTAGGGAAAATGATTTGGTAAACAGAGAAGAGGTAGTGAAAGCTTTGCGGAAGATCAAAGCCGGCAAGGCAGCAGGTTTGGATGGTATTGCAGTGGAATTTATTAAAAAAGGGGGTGACTGTATTGTTGACTGGTTGGTAAGGTTATTTAATGTATGTATGACTCATGGTGAGGTGCCTGAGGATTGGCGGAATGCGTGCATAGTGCCATTGTACAAAGGCAAAGGGGATAAGAGTGAGTGCTCAAATTACAGAGGTATAAGTTTGTTGAGTATTCCTGGTAAATTATATGGGAGGGTATTGATTGAGAGTGTGAAGGCATGTACAGAGCATCAGATTGGGGAAGAGCAGTGTGGTTTCAGAAGTGGTAGAGGATGTGTGGATCAGGTGTTTGCTTTGAAGAATGTATGTGAGAAATACTTAGA
>NW_027265370.1:12500-33312 GCF_036320965.1 Panulirus ornatus
CGTGTGGTCAAGGTCTGGTGTCAGCGGTCCTGGGAGTGAGCTGCTGCGTCTAGAGAATGTGATGACCAGAGAACGTATTCATGACGACACAGATGATAATAATCATAAGTGAATCAGTAATGTATTACCATGACAGGTCACACTTCGTCAGCAGCAGCAGCAGGGAGACATAATCTTGTAGTCAGTAGAAAAATCAGCAGTGATGAACACAACAGAAAGTATCATGAAGGATGTAGAGTATTATCATAGTGGATTAGAAAACATTACCATGAGTAGGTGGTGTGTGTACCGTATGTTGACCATGTACTTACTGTATGTACCATGTAATGTGTACCGTATGTTGACCATGTACTTACTGTATGTACCATGTAATGTGTACCGTATGTTGACCATGTACTTACTGTATGTACCATGTAATGTGTACCGTATGTTGACCATGTACTTACTGTATGTACCATGTAATGTGTACCGTTTGTTGACCATGTACTTACTGTATGTACCATGTAATGTGTACCGTTTGTTGACCATGTACTTACTGTATGTACCATGTAATGTGTACCGTATGTTGACCATGTACTTACTGTATGTACCATGTAATGTGTACCGTTTGTTGACCATGTACTTACTGTATGTACCATGTAGTATGTGTATACGTAAGTTTACGTGTTGACCATGTACTTACTGTATGTACCATGTAATGTGTACCGTTATGTTGACCATGTACTTACTGTATGTACCATGTAATGTGTACCGTTTGTTGACCATGTACTTACTGTATGTACCATGTAATGTGTACCGTTTGTTGACCATGTACTTACTGTATGTACCATGTAATGTGTACCGTTTGTTGACCATGTACTTACTGTATGTACCATGTAATGTGTACCGTTTGTTGACCATGTACTTACTGTATGTACCATGTAATGTGTACCGTTTGTTGACCATGTACTTACTGTATGTACCATGTAATGTGTACCGTTTGTTGACCATGTACTTACTGTATGTACCATGTAATGTGTACTTTTGCCATTACTTACTGTTTCCATGTATGTAGTGTTGACCATGTACTTACTGTATGTACCATGTAATGTGTACCGTATGTTGACCATGTACTTACTGTATGTACCATGTAATGTGTACCGTTTGTTGACCATGTACTTACTGTATGTACCATGTAATGTGTACCGTTTGTTGACCATGTACTTACTGTATGTACCATGTAAGTGTCTTGTTGACCATGTACCGTTACTGTATGTACCATTTTGTACCTTTTACCATGTATGTACCGATGTACCATGTATGGTACCGTTTGTTGACCATGTACTTACTGTATGTACCATGTAATGTGTACCAGTTTGTTGACCATGTACTTACTGTATGTACCATGTAATGTGTACCGTTTGTTGACCATGTACTTACTGTATGTACCATGTAATGTGTACCGTTTGTTGACCATGTACTTACTGTATGTACCATGTAATGTGTACCGTATTGTTGACCATGTACTTACTGTATGTACCATGTAATGTGTACCGTTTGTTGACCATGTACTTACTGTATGTACCATGTATGTGTACGTTGTTGACCATGTACATACTGTATGTACCATGTATGTGTACCTATGTTGACATGACTTACTGTATGTACCATGTAATGTGTACCATGTTGACCATGTACTTACTGTATGTACCATGTAATGTGTACCGTATTGTTGACCATGTACTTACTGTATGTACCATGTAATGTGTACCGTATGTTGACCATGTACTTACTGTATGTACCATGTAATGTGTACCGTTTGTTGACCATGTACTTACTGTATGTACCATGTAATGTGTACCGTTGTTGACCATTGTACTTACTGTATGTACCATGTAATGTGTACCGTATGTTGACCATGTACTTACTGTATGTACCATGTAATGTGTACCGTATGTTGACCATGTACTTACTGTATGTACCATGTAATGTGTACCATTTGTTGACCATGTACTTACTGTATGTACCATGTAATGTGTACCGTTTGTTGACCATGTACTTACTGTATGTACCATGTAATGTGTACCGTATGTTGACCATGTACTTACTGTATGTACCATGTAATGTGTACCGTTGTTGACCATGTACTTACTGTATGTACCATGTAATGTGTACCATTGTTGACCATGTACTTACTGTATGTACCATGTAATGTGTACCGTTTGTTGACCATGTACTTACTGTATGTACCATGTAATGTGTACCGTTTGTTGACCATGTACTTACTGTATGTACCATGTAATGTGTACCGTTTGTTGACCATGTACTTACTGTATGTACCATGTAATGTGTACCGTTTGTTGACCATGTACTTACTGTATGTACCATGTAATGTGTACCATTTGTTGACCATGTACTTACTGTATGTACCATGTAATGTGTACCGTTTGTTGACCATGTACTTACTGTATGTACCATGTAATGTGTACCGTATGTTGACCATGTACTTACTGTATGTACCATGTAATGTGTACCGTTTGTTGACCATGTACTTACTGTATGTACCATGTAATGTGTACCGTTTGTTGACCATGTACTTACTGTATGTACCATGTAATGTGTACCGTTTGTTGACCATGTACTTACTGTATGTACCATGTAATGTGTACCATTTGTTGACCATGTACTTACTGTATGTACCATGTAATGTGTACCGTTTGTTGACCATGTACTTACTGTATGTACCATGTAATGTGTACCATTTGTTGACCATGTACTTACTGTATGTACCATGTAATGTGTACCGTTTGTTGACCATGTACTTACTGTATGTACCATGTAATGTGTACCGTTGTTGACCATGTACTTACTGTATGTACCATGTAATGTGTACCGTTTGTTGACCATGTACTTACTGTATGTACCATGTAATGTGTACCGTTTGTTGACCATGTACTTACTGTATGTACCATGTAATGTGTACCGTTTGTTGACCATGTACTTACTGTATGTACCATGTAATGTGTACCGTTTGTTGACCATGTACTTACTGTATGTACCATGTAATGTGTACCGTTTGTTGACCATGTACTTACTGTATGTACCATGTAATGTGTACCGTTTGTTGACCATGTACTTACTGTATGTACCATGTAATGTGTACCGTTTGTTGACCATGTACTTACTGTATGTACCATGTAATGTGTACCGTTGTTGACCATGTACTACTGTATCATGTATGTACCATGTGACATGTGTACTGTTTATGTAATGGTACCATGTTGACATTACTTATGTATGTACCATGTAATGTGTACCGTTTGTTGACCATGTACTTACTGTATGTACCATGTAATGTGTACCGTTTGTTGACCATGTACTTACTGTATGTACATGTAATGTGTACCGTATGTTGACCATGTACTTACTGTATGTACCATGTAATGTGTACCGTTTGTTGACCATGTACTTACTGTATGTACCATGTAATGTGTACCGTTTGTTGACCATGTACTTACTGTATGTACCATGTAATGTGTACCGTATGTTGACCATGTACTTATTTTTTTTTTTCAATCTTGCCAATTAGTAGTGGTGCGATGGGGAAGATCTATCTACTGTGCAAATGTGATGGTTCGTCGGCTAACACTACGTATTGAAAGTGAAGGAAGTTGTTAATAGGAAAACTGTATGGATACTATAAGGGGAAGGTTGTAGATCAGAATGCTGATAGCAAAGTTCGAGATAAGTTTGAGGTGGCAGTTAGAGGATGTTTCGGACTCTGTTGGGCCCGTTTCGACTTAGGTTGCCGACTTAGGCACAGCGACCTTCCAGCACCGCTCACCTTCCGGTGCGGCCGTCGCGCGGGAGCAATGGGCAACCCTGCCTAGGCGTCCACCATCCCGCCCGACAACCCGACCTCAGGAACTGGTACCTGCCTGTGGGGGCCACGGGAGAACAGCCTAATCCCGCACACCCCAAGCCGACAAAGGGGAGATGACCTTACGCCTGCCCGGTGGGCCGACACCAGATGTTCGAGGCAGGCTCTGACTACTAACCTGTGCTCTTGGACCACATCCTGTGAAGGGAATGCGTCCAGGTTAGGGCTTTGACACTGCACACCTCCAGGTCCCGGTACGTCAGCCCTAACCCCCTGAGAGCACTCACGCTTTCTTGACACCATGCACCTCGCCAACTCAGGGTAGCTGAGGTTACATGCACGGTGTCTTTACCTGTGTATTCCCGTACGCCTTGTAAGACTTCCGGGGTACCATAGTAGCTGCACTTGTATGTATGTGCAGCCGAAAGCGGGAAGTGAACCCCGGAGACCTGGGTGTCTATTATGTAGGTCTCCGTGCCTTTAGAAGCTACGATGTCCAGCTTTCTAAAGGACCCCACAATCGGAATGCGGGGCTCGCAGGACACCTGAAAACCTCTTTGCCTCAGACGTCCAGCCAAAAACGCACAGATGTTATCGTGCTCTTACCCGACCCCGTGTGTACGTGGGCACATCTGAGCGATGTGACCCAGCGTACCCGGTTTCTGACAGGTGTCGCAGAGGCAGTTATTTCGGGCCGGCCTCTGGACGCCCTGGCAGGGGTGGGCAAGGCGCCTATCCGCACTTGAACGGCCTTCACGTAATCACACGGACAGAACGGTTCCAATTCCCACACTGAGGCACGTGGTAATGAGCGGAGCCGCACGTACAGTGTTAGATTGCCCTACTGAGTTCGGCTTACTCCGCTGGCGACCGCAATCATCGTCGGACCGCTGCAGTTTGCTCAGATGCAGGCCGACACGCGAATTAGGTCGACGAGGTGAGAGTTCTCGAACGCGTGTTTAGCCGGCGTGAGCAAGTTGGTATGCCACCCATCTCAGATGTCGGTGAATGCGAGCTATGGCTAGGCGACCCAGCGGCGACCTCCACTCGCTGCTGACGTTCACGTGTCTATATCTTCCCGCCATCGTGTGAGCTGGATGATGCACAGCAGCAATTTGGCGAGGGCGGTATTTCTCAGCCTCTAGCAGGCACCCAAGACTTCGTGCGTTTCCAAGCCTGCGCTCACGAGACATGCCGAGTACGAATTCTGGTCTGGCACGGCGTGCAAAGCTGAACGTCCTTTTTTCAGCCGTGACGTTGAACCAAGTCTTGTTGCCAGTCACATCTCCATGTCAGTGGAAGAATGTTCGCCATGGCACGTCATGGCTAGGCAAGCAGGGCGTAACCGCCTCGCATGCCTTCATGCGTGGTAACGTGTCTGTATGTACTTACCCCATACCAGTCATGCATGTATGTTGGCATGTACTTACTGTATGTACCAGTAATGTTGTAGGGTTTTGACCATGTCTTACTGTATTACAGTAATGTGATACACTTTGTGACCAGCCACTGTATGTCCATGTATGTATACCGTTTGTGACCATGTACTACTGTATGTACCTGAATGTGTCCATTTTGTTGACCATGTCTTACTGTATGTACCATGTAATGGTACGATTTGCCATGTATTACTGTAGTCCACCATGTAATGAGTACCATTTGTTTGACCATGTACTTACTGTATGTACCATGTAATGTTACCGTATTGTTGACCATGTACTTACTGTATGTACCATGTAATGTGTACCTTTGTTGACCATGTACTTACTGTATGTACCATGTAATGTTACCGTTTGTTGACCATGTACTTACTGTATGTACCATGTAATGTGTACCGTTTGTTGACCATGTACTTACTGTATGTACCATGTAATGTGTACCGTTTGTTGACCATGTACTTACTGTATGTACCATGTAATGTGTACCGTTTGTTGACCATGTACTTACTGTATGTACCATGTAATGTGTACCGTTTGTTGACCATGTACTTACTGTATGTACCATGTAATGTGTACCGTTTGTTGACCATGTACTTACTGTATGTACCATGTAATGTGTACCGTTTGTTGACCATGTACTTACTGTATGTACCATGTAATGTGTACCGTTTGTTGACCATGTACTTACTGTATGTACCATGTAATTGTTGTACCAGTATTGTTGTACCATGTAATGTTACTGTATGTACCTATGTAATTTTGTGTACCGTTTGTTGACCATGTACTTACTGTATGTACCATGTAATGTGTACCATTTGTTGACCATGTACTTACTGTAGTACCATGTAATGTGTACGTTGTTGACCATGTACTTACTGTATGTACCATGTAATGTGTACCGTTTGTTGACCATGTACTTACTGTATGTACCATGTAATGTGTACCGTTTTGACCATGTACTTACTGTATGTACATGTATGTGTACCGTTTGTATGATGACCATTTGTTCGTGTACGTCTGTTTCCATTTAATTGTACGTTGTGAGTCCTGGTACCATGTAATGTGTACCTTTGTTGACCATGTACTTACTGTACGTACCATGTAATGTGTACATTTGTTGACATGTACTTACTGTATGTCATGTATGGTACCGTTGTTGCCATGTACTACTATATGTACCAGTAATGTGTACTATTTGTTGACCATGTACTTATGTATGTACATGTAAGTGTACCGTATGTTGACCATGTACTTACTGTATGTACAGTAATGTGTACGTATGTTGCATGTATTACTGTATGTACATGTAATGTGTACCGTTGTTGACCATGTACTTACTGTTGTATATGTAATGTGTACCGTTTGTTGACCATGTACTACTGTATGTACTTAATGTGTACCGTTTGTTTACCATGTACTTACTTATGTACATGAATGTGTACGTTTGTTGACCATGTAATTATGTACGTACATGTAATGTGTACGTTTGTTGACATGTAATTTGTACGTACCATGTAATGTGTACCGTTTGTTGACATGTACTTATGTATATACCATGTAATGTGTCCGTAGTTTAGTACTGGAATGATCATTTGGTTGGGAGATGTAAAGTCGTCCTGTGTCTTCCAGTTTATCACATAATATTATCTGTTACAAGATCAGAGTCCTTGTGTTGTGATGTCCTGTCGTACCCTCTGTCTCGGCCTGCTCCCTCACCCTCTATGTAACAAGACACAGTGTTACTGCTGACTCCAAATATTGCATTATACCAAGTGACATCATCGTATCCTAATTCTTTTACCTTCTTTTTTTTTAGTTAAGTTTCTGCCATCCAAGAACATTTGAATATCTCTCCTTCATAATTGTGATGTTTCATAATGTTCGTGTGTATAATTACCATTATTACCAGTCCGTAACGTATCTGGGGGTGTCTTAATCCCCCCCAGAGAAGATCTTCCATATTCGAGGCTTCTCTGTCGATCTCGTGCAGGAGGTCAGCGTGCTGGGCTGGCACGTCACCAGTTTGGTTCCTGGAGGAGGAGGAGGAGCCAAGCACGAAGCTGGCATCTCTCATGCCAGGCGGGAGGTGAGCAGTACGGGTGAGCCACACAATGTTCCACCTTCATCATTCCACCCACCTCCTGCCACACATTACATCCCTCAAGTTAAACATTCATCTCA
Organism: Panulirus ornatus; assembly: GCF_036320965.1. Lineage (NCBI taxonomy): Eukaryota > Metazoa > Arthropoda > Malacostraca > Decapoda > Palinuridae > Panulirus > Panulirus ornatus. The sequence goes on from NW_027265370.1 coordinate 19,980, forward strand.
ACCTGTCTTCTCCCAGTGCTGTGTTAGTACAGCCATTTGTTAACGTATCTTCTCTCCTCGCTTATCTTCCTGCTTATGATTATGATATTATGTTACCATTTCTCACTCGTAGGTCTGATAATGAATGCTTTTATATGCATCCTTCTCTCTATGATCTTCCTGAATCCGTCAATATTTTCTGTTCACGTTACACTTCCATCATGATAACAACAACACTTTATGACGCAATTCAGAAAAGTTGTTAGTTTCATTGTTTTGTGGACATTCTTTCCATTATCATTCGTACTAAGTTACACTGTTCTTATATCATTACTCAACTGCTGTTCTTCGTGTGGGCCACAGGTGTAGTACACACACCACAGTGGGCCACAGGTGTAGTACACACACCACAGTGGGCCACAGGTGTAGTACACACACCACAGTGGGCCACAGGTGTAGTACACACACCACAGTGGGCCACAGGTGTAGTACACACACCACAGTGGGCCACAGGTGTAGTACACACACCACAGTGGGCCACAGGTGTAGTACACACACCACAGTGGGCCACAGGTGTAGTACACACACCACAGTGGGCCACAGGTGTAGTACACACACACAGTGGGCCACAGGTGTAGTACACACACCACAGTGGGCCACAGGTGTAGTACACACACCACAGTGGGCACAGGTGTAGTACACACACCACAGTGGGCACAGGTGTAGTACACACACACAGTGGCACGTGTAGTACACACCACAGTGGGCCACAGGTGTAGTACACAACACCACAGTGGGCCACAGGTGTAGTACACACACCACAGTGGGCCACAGGTGTAGTACACCCACAGTGGGCCACAGGTGTAGTACACACACACAGTCACAGTGTAGTACACACACCACAGTGGGCCACAGGTGTAGTACACACACCACAGTGGGCCACAGGTGTAGTACACACACCACAGTATCGTCCTCATATTACTTCGTCAACACATTCGTCTGGCGAGTTTGCACTCAGCTCGCCGCCATCAGTAGGAGCCAGGTCTCGTGGTGGCAGTGATGAATAACCTCGACCACCTTGTACACTGCTCTAGTGGACTGATGAATAACCTCGACCACCTTGTACACTGCTCTAGTGGCACTGATGAATAACCTCGACCACCTTGTACACTGCTCTAGTGGCTGATGAATAACCTCGACCACCTTGTACACTGCTCTAGTGGCTGATGAATAACCTCGACCACCTTGTACACTGCTCTAGTGGCTGATGAATAACCTCGACCACCTTGTACACTGCTCTAGTGGCTGATGAATAACCTCGACCACCTTGTACACTGCTCTAGTGCTGATGAATAACCTCGACCACCTTGTACACTGCTCTAGTGGCTGATGAAAACCTCGACCACCTTGTACACTGCTCTAGTGGCTGATGAATAACCTCGACCACCTTGTACACTGCTCTAGTGGCTGATGAATAACCTCGACCACCTTGTACACTGCTCTAGTGACTGATGAATAACCTCGACCACCTTGTACACTGCTCTAGTGGCTGATGAATAACCTCGACCACCTTGTACACTGCTCTAGTGGCACTGATGAATAACCTCGACCACCTTGTACACTGCTCTAGTGGCTGATGAATAACCTCGACCACCTTGTACACTGCTCTAGTGACTGATGAATAACCTCGACCACCTTGTACACTGCTCTAGTGGACTGATGAATAACCTCGACCACCTTGTACACTGCTCTAGTGGACTGATGAATAACCTCGACCACCTTGTACACTGCTCTAGTGGCTGATGAATAACCTCGACCACCTTGTACACTGCTCTAGTGGCTGATGAATAACCTCGACCACCTTGTACACTGCTCTAGTGCTGATGAATAACCTCGACCACCTTGTACACTGCTCTAGTGGCTGATGAATAACCTCGACCACCTTGTACACTGCTCTAGTGGCTGATGAATAACCTCGACCACCTTGTACACTGCTCTAGTGGCACTGATGAATAACCTCGACCACCTTGTACACTGCTCTAGTGGCTGATGAATAACCTCGACCACCTTGTACACTGCTCTAGTGGCTGATGAATAACCTCGACCACCTTGTACACTGCTCTAGTGGCTGATGAATAACCTCGACCACCTTGTACACTGCTCTAGTGGACTGATGAATAATCCTACGACCACCTTGTACACTGCTCTAGTGACTGATGAATAACCTCGACCACCTTGTACACTGCTCTAGTGACTGATGAATAACCTCGACCACCTTGTACACTGCTCTAGTGGCTGATGAATAACCTCGACCACCTTGTACACTGCTCTAGTGGCTGATGAATAACCTCGACCACCTTGTACACTGCTCTAGTGGCTGATGAATAACCTCGACCACCTTGTCCTGCTTAGTGCTGATGATAACCTCGACACCTTGTACACTGCTCTAGTGGGCTGATGAATAACCTCGACCACCTTGTACACTGCTCTAGTGGCTGATGAATAACCTCGACCACCTTGTACACTGCTCTAGTGGACTGATGAATAACCTCGACCACCTTGTCACTGCTCTAGTGGCTGATGAATAACCTCGACCACCTTGTACACTGCTCTAGTGGCTGATGAATAACCTCGACCACCTTGTACACTGCTCTAGTGGCTGATGAATAACCTCGACCACCTTGTACACTGCTCTAGTGACTGATGAATAACCTCGACCACCTTGTACACTGCTCTAGTGGCTGATGAATAACCTCGACCACCTTGTACACTGCTCTAGTGGCTGATGAATAACCTCGACCCCTTGTACACTGCTCTAGTGGCTGATGAATAACCTCGACCACCTTGTACACTGCTCTAGTGGACTGATGAATAACCTCGACCACCTTGTACACTGCTCTAGTGGCTGATGAATAACCTCGACCACCTTGTACACTGCTCTAGTGACTGATGAATAACCTCGACCACCTTGTACACTGCTCTAGTGGCTGATGAATAACCTCGACCACCTTGTACACTGCTCTAGTGGCACTGATGAATAACCTCGACCACCTTGTACACTGCTCTAGTGGCTGATGAATAACCTCGACCACCTTGTACACTGCTCTAGTGGCTGATGAATAACCTCGACACCTTGTACACTGCTCTAGTGGCTGATGAATAACCTCGACCACCTTGTACACTGCTCTAGTGGCTGATGAATAACCTCGACCACCTTGTACACTGCTCTAGTGGCTGATGAATAACCTCGACCACCTTGTACACTGCTCTAGTGGCTGATGAATAACCTCGACCACCTTGTACACTGCTCTAGTGGCTGATGAATAACCTCGACCACCTTGTACACTGCTCTAGTGGCTGATGAATAACCTCGACCACCTTGTACACTGCTCTAGTGGCTGATGAATAACCTCGACCACCTTGTACACTGCTCTAGTGGCTGATGAATAACCTCGACCACCTTGTACACTGCTCTAGTGGCTGATGAATAACCTCGACCACCTTGTACACTGCTCTAGTGGCTGATGAATAACCTCGACCACCTTGTACACTGCTCTAGTGGCTGATGAATAACCTCGACCACCTTGTACACTGCTCTAGTGGCTGATGAATAACCTCGACCACCTTGTACACTGCTCTAGTGGCTGATGAATAACCTCGACCACCTTGTACACTGCTCTAGTGGCTGATGAATAACCTCGACCACCTTGTACACTGCTCTAGTGGCTGATGAATAACCTCGACCACCTTGTACCACTGCTCTAGTGGCTGATGAATAACCTCGACCACCTTGTACACTGCTCTAGTGGCTGATGAATAACCTCGACCACCTTGTACACTGCTCTAGTGGCTGATGAATACCTCACCACCTTGTACACTGCTCTAGTGGCGGACATAACCATGACCCTGTACACTGCCTATGCTATACCTCACCACCTTTCCTCCTAGGCTTTCACTGACCCTCGCCTACTCCCTCCTCTTCTCACACTACACTCCCATCACCTCCGCCATCCTCATACACTCATCCCCCTCCTCAGCCCATGACCCTCCCTCACCTCCTCCACTACACTCACTCCCTCCCTCCTCCAGCCTCCTCACCTCACTCGTTAGCGTCTATCCTTACTGCTGTTCTGCACTTCTATCCTTTTTCATCCTCATCCTGGACACCAGCGACACCAAACCTCTTCCTTGGCCCACATCTATACGTCCTCTGCTAACTCCTTTTCCACGTCTCTGCTTGTCTTCCATTCTGAAGAAATCTCTGGTGAAGGTTTTGTGAGGTAATGAGACATATGGAGAGTTGTGTTCACTCATCTATATCTTATCTGAACATTCATTTAAGTATCATATTCCACTGTTAGGTGAGAGTAAATCGATTACCAAATCTATTATCTCAAAATACCCATCTTGAATATGTGCATTATGGCCATCCACTCCTGAGATTTGATAAGATAACCAGCTGTAATGACCAAAATCTGTTAACAAAAACATGAAAACATTACTAGAAAGCTGTGAGGCTAACACTACATGTTGCACCATCTGTAATGGGGAAAATATATCGTTTAGGTCAAAAGAACTGTGCTCTGAGCGGCCCGTAATGAGGTCCAATGAGTCTCAATTAGGGTTTCCCTCTTGTTAAGCCTTGCCGTCAACCTGATTATGATGATATTACCAGAGGCCAGTTGAACCGGTGGAAGAGAGAGAGAGAGAGAGAGAGAGAGAGAGAGAGAGAGAGAGAGAGAGAGAGAGAGAAGAGAGAGAGAGAAGAGAGAGAGATGGAGAGAGATGAGAGCATGCCTTACGATGATGGTAAACAGCACGAAACAGACAGACACATTTAGTTTGTTAAACCAGTCGTCAAATGTTTCTTCCCAAGATGTGGTCTGGTTTCAAGTGAACGCCGGCAGTGATTCGTTTACCTTATGGCAACTATGGCCCACCTCACACTCAGAGTCAGATTCTGAATAATCTGTTTATATCTATTTTATGTTGTAAAATCTTAATTTGTTTTCCACAAAAAGGAAAAGCAAGCTAGACTTCATGTGATCTTGTATCATCTGCTGGGTCGTATGTCAGTAAGAGCAACATTTCCTCTCTCCTCCTGGCCACTGATCCTTCCCCAGGAGACATTATAACTTCCCTTGTAAACAAACATTTTTGTCATCCTTCTGGTATTGGTTGTCACAACACCAGCTTGTCCACCTGCCCTCCCTCACTCACTCACTCATCACAGCCTCTCTACATAACCACTCTCACCACCTGTTGACCCCATCACCTGCCTACTCTCCCAGCCCACTCTCGACCCCCATCTCCCAGCCCCACTCCCGACCCCCATCTCCCATAATGGGGTAGGACTCAGCCAGGCTATGGTCCTCTGGCTGGCCTCCTTGCATCAGCCAGGCTATGGTCCTCTGGCTGGCCTCCTTGCATCAGCCAGGCTATGGTCCTCTGGCTGGCCTCCTTGCATCAGCCAGGCTATGGTCCTCTGGCTGGCCTCCTTGCATCAGCCAGGCTATGGTCCTCTGGCTGGCCTCCTTGCATCAGCCAGGCTATGGTCCTCTGGCTGGCCTCCTTGCATCAGCCAGGCTATGGCCCTCTGGCTGGCCTCCTTGCATCAGCCAGGCTATGGTCCTCTGGCTGGCCTCCTTGCATCAGCCAGGCTATGGTCCTCGGCTGGCCTCCTTGCATCAGCCAGGCTATGGCCTCTGGCTGGCCTCCTTGCATCAGCCAGGCTATGGCCCTCTGGCTGGCCTCCTTGCATCAGCCAGGCTATGGTCCTCTGGCTGGCCTCCTTGCATCAGCCAGGCTATGGTCCCTGGCTGGCCTCCTTGCATCAGCCAGGCTATGGTCCCTCTGGCTGGCCTCCTTGCATCAGCCAGGCTATGGTCCCTCTGGCTGGCCTCCTTGCATCAGCCAGGCTATGGCCCCTCTGGCTGGCCTCCTTGCATCAGCCAGGCTATGGCCCTCTGGCTGGCCTCCTTGCATCAGCCAGGCTATGGCCCTCTGGCTGGCCTCCTTGCATCAGCCAGGCTATGGTCCCTGGCTGGCCTCCTTGCATCAGCCAGGCTATGGCCTCTGGCTGGCCTCCTTGCATCAGCCAGGCTATGGTCCCTCTGGCTGGCCTCCTTGCATCAGCCAGGCTATGGTCCTCTGGCTGGCCTCCTTGCATCAGCCAGGCTATGGTCCCCTGGCTGGCCTCCTTGCATCAGCCAGGCTATGGCCCTCTGGCTGGCCTCCTTGCATCAGCCAGGCTATGGTCCTCTGGCTGGCCTCCTGCATCAGCCAGGCTATGCCCCTGGCTGGCCTCCATGCAGTGTGGAAACTGTGGCACAAGTATCATGTTGCTTCCGGGGAACTATGTGATCACATTACTCTCAACACTGAGCCGAGATTGTACATTTCACTTGAACTATAGTAGTAGTTAAGTGACTGTTGAAATCACTTTATGAAAAACTTATCATTTCACAATTACCGGGTTAATATAAGGATTGGATATTATGAGGAAAATGGAATTGTTTGGTTTTAATGCATTTGAAGATTTTTTCTATCGTCCATTTCATGTTGATGAATGATATTAACCTCGAGATTTTAGTTGGTCGAGAAAGTGTCTCACTACTAGAACACTAAAGTTCAAAGGTCATACAGTTGTTACAGGTCCTCGTTAGGTTGTCATTAGCCAATAATACAGCAGGTATTTCCCTCTCTGAATGGCTATACTGAGAGCCAAGAATAGAAGCTTGCATCTCCTGAGTACTTGGGATTTCGATGATGCTGTAGCCTCAAGGATCCTTGGGTTCCTGATCTGAATGAAGCAAGAAATAAAGGAATAGAATGGGAATACAAAGGAAATCAAATAGCATCAAACAGCAGTTTTCGAAGTTGTTTGTGCTGGTAAAAGGGATCAGGTCAGAGATTGGTGTACTAAAAGAAGAAAAGCTGATAGATGACTTAATGAGAGACTTCAGCAAACTTTATATACAACAAAATGTTGTAGTAATGTTGCTGCTTCAGTCATTAGTAAATCGTTCCATATGTTAACAATCCTGTTGAAAATAGATAATACTTTGCTGTAAAGAAAGTAAAAGTCCACTAGCTTGTATCCATTACGACAAGTGAAATCAAACATATGTAGCTTGAAGTAGCTGCTTGGACTGAGACCATCCTAACCTAAGATAATGTGGAAGGCCAGCATCAAGTCAAGTATTAACTTTTTTTCATTTTTAAACCTAATAATTTTCAGTCATCTCGTCTGCTCTTATAGATTTTGTTCCTGAGTCCAGGATCATCATCGTAGTTCACCCTGTACTCCCTCCATTCTGTCTGACTTGTTGTCAAATATGTTGACCAAACCTGACCACAATGTATCATCAGGTGGGGAGCCATCAATGAAATGTTCAGAGTAAGGATTATGTCTCATACTTTAACTCGAAAACCTTACTTTTTTAAATCTTCTTTACTGCTGTTTACTTGGTCTTAGGTCGTGAAAGAATACAGAACAAGAACCTTTTTCTTTATTTACCTTTCATAGGTTATCTATTCTGTGACTTAGATCTTGTTGATAGCCTTTGATGGAGAACTTTACTGAATGATTCCTGAAATTCTAAACAGACGATTCATCCCCTTCTCTTTTATCATATATGTTAAAATATCATATAAGAAATCAAGATTATTTCTTAGACATGAGTGATTTCGTGGGAAACCATGCTCACAGTGGGTCATCAAGTGGTGGTTCTCTGCATAATTTACAATATTCTCTCAAACTTCAGTTTGCAGAGGTTCACCAGCTACAGCTTCAAACTAACTGTGAGATAATACTTGAAGGTCATTATCACATTATCTAACTTCTAGTTCACAAGAACTCTCCTCATGACAAGTCACTTCCTGGAAAGAACTGTCAAAGGTTTAACAATGTTATTGATCACTTCTCTTGAAATCCTGGGATAATACTTATCTGGGTCTGCCATTATAATGTCTTTCATCTCATTAAGCGATGATGAAATATCTTAACCTTGTACATCAGTATGTGGTAAGATGTTTGCCTCTCTCAGCATTACAACTGGACCCGGGATGTGAGTCATGTCTTGACCAGTAAACAGTGATGAGAAAACCATATTCATAATCTGTCGTGTGTTTATTGTCTTGAGCCAAGTCATCACTTCTCGTATTTCAAGGACCAGTTGTCTGGGTAATTGCTTTCTAGCATCTAACATCCCTACAAAATCCTGAGGTTTCTCTTGCTATCTTCTGCAATATGCGCTTCATACTGACGTTTATTTTGACGTACAAGTGTCTTAACTCTAAACTAAAAATTATATAACTTAGTCTTACTCTGTTTACTCCATCATGATGCGTTATTTTTCCACAGAATGAGCAGTTCTTTATTTTACTGTTCCGCCAATTTGGTTTAGTTTAGGAAAACGACTTTGCTACGCACTAGCACGTAAGGTCCCTCTACTGCTCTGAATGTCTTACTGAAGCTTTTCCAAGCTATGTCCATATCACTTTCGTTGACGATATCATCACATGTTTGTCTGTCAAAATCAATGCGAAGATCAATAAAATTTGCTAAGGGTAAATCCTGGCATTTCTTGGCGATTTTCATGTTGATCAGCATTATAAGATGTGAGAAAATTTAACTCAATAGTAATTTGTCGGTGATCATCCACACAAAACTTTTCTCCAACTTCAGCACTACAGCCAACTCCTCATTTGTAGTTAGAACCAAGTCTGATATGTTATCTTCACGAGCAATTTTCTCAACTAATTATGTTAGGGCAATATCGTGCATGTTCAGGCAGAGCTCACGCCCACAGCTACTAGAAAGAGATACTCCTCACTTGAATGCCTATATGATAAAATCTCCCTCCATATTTGAATGTTGTTCATTACATATTTCTGATAACTGATCATAAAGTCTTTAGTTTATCTATTGTGTCTGTGAGGGAGGCCTGTTAACTAATGCTATTGTTACTGCCCGCAACCCTTATCTTTAATTTCCACATACATAAAGCCACAACAGTTTGTAGCACAAGTTAAAGATAAGATTGACATATAAGTGACGAACCTCCGTCTACTTTACTTGCACGTATCACTGTGAAATAGATTGGTGCCGGAAATAGTGTATTTGGCAAGGTAATCCCTGTCGTCTGTACCTAACCAAGATACAGAGACACCGACCATACAGTCATTTTCTTTTAAATACGATTGCCTCTACTTCGATCAATTTGTTTCGTGTACTAAGTACATTAACATAGAATATCAAGACATATGGCTGAAACTTATTGCAAGAATTACATGTGGAGTTCATTTGTAATGGGTTACGTTGTAAGAATGAAAATTCGTAAGCGATACTAAGCTGGGAGAAAAATCTACAGCAGATATTGAAAATCTACACCTTCAAAGTGGCCTAGGTAAACTGATGGACTAAGTTTGTAAGTGACAAAAGTATAATAACATCGATAAATGCAACGCTTTACACATAGGTAGTGACAACGATAAGGTAAGAGAGATACATAATCTGTTGTGCTGCAAAATAGATATATGAGAGAGACAAATGGTTAAGGTGCAGTGTAATGCTTGGTCAGCTGTGTATAGAAACAGTATGTTACGTTCTGCCTCCACTCCTTACACATTAAAGGGTGTATAATCAGCCCATAGACCCTTAAAACAGATAACTGAAATAACAGCTTCCGTTAACAGAGAGATTTGGGCTAGACACAGATTCCCTTACCATCTGGCTAACATCTCCTGACACCAGACTGCCATAATGATGTACCTACTTCTCCCTTCTTCTCAAGTTGGTCAAATACCAAACACATAAAAATCTATGAAAATATGATAGCAAAAGAAACATGGCTCTCTGGTAACGTAAATGATACAATTCATTCTTAATATATAGATCTCTCTATATATTACTATACTTAGCATCACTCTGGCAATTCACTGTCCTCAATTATATAACAAGGGTTTGTAATGACTGAGATGTGTACAGATTACATTGACCAACAACAGCTTTGTATCACATCTTCCTCACATAGCCATACCTGAGAGAGAGGCCTGACCTTAGTCTATACAATTTCTCAAAGAAAACTGAATAAGTTATAATGGGTAACTGTAACATTTATTGGTAAATAGAGGAGATAACTGTGATAAGTAAAAAGGTAAACAACATTCTTAGATTCATAGGTAGGGTATTCGAATCTAAGAAAGTCCTCCTCGTTCTTTACCATTCAGTGGTGGACGCTCACTTCACGTACCGTGTTCACTTCTGATCAATCTACATGTAAACAATACAGGCAGAATGAAGGCCGTGCAGCAGCAGCGGGAAGCAGCTAAGATGATTCCGGGACGGAGAAACCAGACCTGTTACACTTGACTTGACGACTTGATTTAGAACAGTGATGGTTAAGAGGTAATATGACACAAGTATTCAAAATTAAGGCTAGATTGGTCTGATATCCTTCCAAGTATTGCACTACAATCTCGTGGGTCAACATTTTACTTGGAATGAGGTGGAGTATTTTTTCTTTAATAGAATTTTCAACTTAGGTAATGATCTACTAATTAAAGTAGCTAAAAGTAACACCTTTATGCATAAGACTGACAAATACTTGGCATCTTAAACACGACTACAGTAGCGTCTCTTTAGTTTATACTCTGACCAAAATAAGTTTCTGATCTGTGATAATTCCACTGTCAAAATCAGCCACAGAAAACTAGATGGTCAGGTTTAGTTGCTATGTAACAGTCAAGCTTTGTCCTCTGCTCATGCAGATAGTTGGACGTGTACGATAAGCTTGAGCAGAGAACATGGCTCTCTTGTGTATACTCCAGCCAGGTGAGAACATGTTGCTCTCTTACATGGCTTGACCTCTCACCTTAATGCTTCGCTTGATGACGTGCAAACGTACAGTTTGTAATAATGATTACAAGTACTTCTTATCGTAGGAACCATAATAAAACCATCTAATTAACAATCATTACAGATGTATGAACCAACTGCAGTATGTAATGTATGCCGGGCCCTCTCACCAGCCTCGTGTCCCGCCGCTGCTCAAACTGTGTGCACGAGACGACACGAAGATTCTCATGTTCCACTAGTGGTGCTCGTGTGTGTGTGTGTGTGTGTGTGTGTGTGTGTGTGTGTGTGTGGTGAGATGTGGGTGCTCGTGTGTTTATGTGGTGTGTGGTGTGTGTGTGTGTGTGTGTGTGTGTGTGTGTTGTGTGTAAGCTGATGGTGTGTGTGTGTGTGTGTGTGTGTGTGTGTGTGGTGTGGTGTGTTGTGTGTGTGTGTGGTGTGTGTGTGGTGTGTGTGGTGTTGTTGTGTGGTGTGTGTGTGTGTGTGTGGTGGTGTGTGTTGGTGTTGTGGTGTTGTTGGTGTGTTGTTTGTGTGTTGATGAATGAGCATGTTATAGTGAGGAAAAGTTAGTTGGTGTTATGCGATGAGTGTTCTGTCATGAGCCAGAGACCAAATTGTGTCATGGAAAATGTAATCATGATGAAATGTATGTGTATAAAAGAAAATGAATTATGTATAGTTTGTATGGAGACCAGCTAAGGAAAGAGAGTTAAAAGATTGATCATAATGCTGTACACAGACCTGGATGATCCTATGAGATGTAAGCACAAATTGTACCTGAAAACGTGACCATATATGAGATGTAGCTGGAAGCCACAAGAGGAAGATAGATGAAAACCTGTAAGAAAGAAAGAGATCAAGTGAAGTATTCGGATGTATGAGAGAGAGAGAGAGAGAGAGAGAGAGAGAGAGAGAGAGAGAGAGAGAGAGAGAGAGAGAGAAGAGAGAAGCAAAACCTCAAATGATAGTGGGTTCTTTGCTTTCTAACAAGCCATGTGGTCCTCTCTCTCTCTCTCTCTCTCTCTCTCTCTCTCTCTCTCTCTCTCTCTCTCTCTCTCTCTCTCTCTCTCTCTCTCTCTCTCTAGCTAGGAATCGATCGTTGGACCACAACCCACCCGACGTACACATGTTATCATACAGACTCAAATCTGTACAAGGAGAGGAGCAAGGTATGTTATTTTCATCTTTAATTCTGAGTCAACAAACACACAGGTTATTGTGGAAAGTCATGACAGGTGAGTCAAATGATTTATGTAACCATGTCATGACACTGGGTATATTGATGCTACGAGAGACACACTGAGAGGTCATGACACTGGGTATATTGATGCTACGAGAGACACACTGAGAGGTCATGACACAACATGATAACAATATGATAACTTCCAAGTTTGAAAAATACGTACAATCGAAAAACTTATCAAGTTTCGATACTGCTTCATCGTATATGTGTGTGACCTGATGATCCTTCTGTGTCGTGTGTGTGTGCTGGAGCTTCACCTGGTGTGTGGAGGTCGGTGGTCTGGGGTCATACAACGGTTAAGGTCAACACTGGAGGGCCACAAACACCCACCCAACTGGCTCAGTAGTATCCAGTAAAGGAAAGAACAACACCTACACGTCCTAGGCAGGTCTTTGTGGTCTGTGTTCACAGGTATATTGACCTGTAAGGCAGAAGTGCAGGACGGAGATCTTCATGACGCCTCGACCAATATACACTGGAGTACGTGGGAGAGACAGATGACCCAGGTCTAGATCATTCAATTTTTTTTGACGTTGATTTATTGTTATATCTGTTCTATGTGGATGAGGTCAAGATAGAACAGTATGAAGGTTCTCTCCTCATCCTCCACTCTCCCAGGCAACAACACAAAACAGGAAAAAGAGATTGTGAAAAGATGCCATGCATTTTTAAGTAAGCCAGCAGGGAGGTGACAAGTGGAAACTGAAATCTTTGGTATAAAAATTTAGCTGCACTCACCCACCTTCTGCTGCACCACAATATATTCTTGGGATCTTGCACGAAGAAAAAGGATGAATTCATATATGTATTGTTCTTCTCCTTATGTTCATTAGTTGTATACCTGAGCTGATGAAAAAATATCTATGTATAACAACTTTTTCAATATGTTCATAATATTTGCATTAACCACGTCTGACGATAATCTATTGCAGTGCTCAACTCATCTACTTGCTTCCCAAGTCAGTGTTACATCTCTTAGCTCTACATCTTATTCTATTGTCGTAGTAACCGTACCTTGTATTTCATTAAGATCTTCGTAAATACGTCGTCGTATTTAGTAGAAGTTTGAAATCTTGTTTGGTCACCACAAAGTCCACACTTCTTAAGAGGAAGCAGATGTAATCGTATTAATCTCTTCATACGTCAGATTTCTCAGGGTTGGAATTAGTTTTGTCGTCCATCTTTGTACTTGTTCTAACGTCTCCTCACCTTTCTTGTAGTTTGGAGACCAGAACTGAACTATACAATCAAAA
>NW_027265371.1:5000-7500 GCF_036320965.1 Panulirus ornatus
AAAGGCAGGAAGGCAAGCAATCAGGTGGACAAACGCAGGCAAGGAGGCAATGAAAAAATAGGGAGGCAGGCAATCAAGCATAAAGGAGGTAGACAAGAAAGAAAATAAACAAAAACACACATGCAAACAGACAGGCAAGAAAAGAAAATAAAAAACAAGCAAGCATACAATGGTGTCTTAGTGACACCTCTTCTTTATATATCAACTGACCGTTGTACGTCATCTATCTCGTTTTTGTATCTCCCCTGACGACGTGATCATTACACAAAAGTGCACTTGGGAATTTTTATTCATATATATATTCATTGGAAAGGCTCACAATTTTGCGCGTGATCAAGTATATTCATAAGAATCCACGGAAAAATGCACTCTTAGGAATTATATATGTATATATATATATATATATATATATATATATATATATATATACATATATATATATATATATATATATATATATATATATATATATATATATATATATATATATATATATATATATATATATACATATATATATATATACATATATATATATAGTGAGTGGTGGGATGAAGAAGTAAGAGTATCAGTGAAAGAGAAGAGAGAGGCATTTGGACGATTTTTGCAGGGAAAAAATGCAATTGAGTGGGAGATGTATAAAAGAAAGAGACAGGAGGTCAAGAGAAAGGTGCAAGAGGTGAAAAAAGGGCAAATGAGAGTTGGGGTGAGAGAGTATCACTGAATTTTAGGAGAATAAAAAGATGTTCTGGAAGGAGGTAAATAAAGTGCGTAAGACAAGGGAACAAATGGGAACTTCAGTGAAGGGCGCAAATGGGGAGGTGATAACAAGTATTGGTGATGTGAGAAGGAGATGGAGTGAGTATTTTGAAGGTTTTTTGAATGTGTTTGATGATAGAGTGGCAGATATAGGGTGTTTTGGTCGAGGTGGTGTGCAAAGTGAGAGGGTTAGGGAAAATGATTTGTTAAACAGAGAAGAGGTAGTGAAAGCTTTGCGGAAGATGAAAGCCGCAAGGCAGCAGGTTTGGATGGTATTACAGTGGAATTTATTAAAAAAGGGGGTGACTGTATTGTTGACTGGTTGGTAAGGTTATTTAATGTATGTATGACTCATGGTGAGGTGCCTGAGGATTGGCGGAATGCGTGCATAGTGCCATTGTACAAAGGCAAAGGGGATAAGAGTGAGTGCTCAAATTACAGAGGTATAAGTTTGTTGAGTATTCCTGGTAAATTATGTGGGAGGGTATTGATTGAGAGGGTGAAGGCATGTACAGAGCATCAGATTGGGGAAGAGCAGTGTGGTTTCAGAATGTGGTAGAGGATGTGTGGATCAGGTGTTTGCTTTGAAGAATGTATGTGAGAAATACTTAGAAAAGCAAATGGATTTGTATGTAGCATTTATGGATCTGGAGAAGGCATATGATAGAGTTGATAGAGATGCTCTGTGGAAGGTATTAAGATTATATGGTGTGGGAGGCAAGTTGTTAGAAGCAGTGAAAAGTTTTTATCGAGGATGTAAGGCATGTGTACGTGTAGGAAGAGAGGAAAGTGATTGGTTTCTCAGTGAATGTAGGTTTTGCGGCAGGGGTGTGTGATGTCTCCAGGGTTGTTTAATTTGTTTATGGATGGGGTTGTTAGGGAGGTAAATGCAAGAGTTTTTGGAAAGAGGGCAAAGTATGAAGTCTGTTGTGGATGAGAGAGCTTGGGAAGTGAGTCAGTTGTTGTTTCGCTGATGATACAGCGCTGGTGGCTGATTCATGTGAGAAACTGCAGAAGCTGGTGACTGAGTTTGGTAAAAGTGTGTGGAAGAAGAAAGTTAAGAGTAAATGTGAATAAGAGCAAGGTTATTAGGTACAGTAGGGTTGAGGGTCAAGTCAATTGGAGGTGAGTTTGAATGGAGAAAAACTGGAGGAAGTGAAGTGTTTTAGATATCTGGGAGTGGATCTGGCAGCGGATGGAAACATGGAAGCGGAAGTGGATCATAGGGTGGGGAGGGGCGAAAATTCTGGGGCCTTGAAGAATGTGTGGAAGTCGAGAACATTATCTCTGAAAGCAAAAATGGGTATGTTTGAAGGAATAGTGGTTCCAACAATGTTGTATGGTTGCGAGGCGTGGGCTATGGATAGAGTTGTGCGCAGGAGGATGGATGTGCTGGAAATGAGATGTTTGAGGACAATGTGTGGTGTGAGGTGGTTTGATCGAGTGAGTAACGTAAGGGTAAGAGAGATGTGTGGAAATAAAAAGAGCGTGGTTGAGAGAGCAGAAGAGGGTGTTTTGAAGTGGTTTGGGCACATGGAGAGAATGAGTGAGGAAAGATTGACCAAGAGGATATATGTGTCGGAGGTGGAGGGAACGAGGAGAAGAGGGAGACCAAATTGGAGGTGGAAAGATGGAGTGAAAAAGATTTTGTGTGATCGGGGCCTGAACATGCAGGAGGGTGAAAGGAGGGCAAGGAATAGAGTGAATTGGAGCGATGTGGTATACCGGGGTTGACGTGCTG
>NW_027265371.1:17500-22500 GCF_036320965.1 Panulirus ornatus
ATATATATATAATATATATATATATATATATATCCCTGGGGATAGGGGAGAAAGAATACTTCCCACGTATTCCCTGCGTGTCGTAGAAGGCGACTAAAAGGGGAGGGAGCGGGGGGCTGGAAATCCTCCCCTCTCGTTTTCTTTTTTTTTTTTAATTTTCCAAAAGAAGGAACAGAGAATTGGGCCAGGTGAGGGTATTCCCTCAAGGCCCAGTCCTCCGTTCTTAACGCTACCTCGCTAATGCGGGAAATGGCGAATAGTTTGAAAGAAAAGAAAGAATATATATATATATATATATATATATATATAAAATATTATTATATATATATATATATATATATATATAATATATATATATATATATAATATATATATATATATATATATATATATATATATATATATATATATGAATCATATGACGACGTGGGACAAACACAAGTTCCTTTGATATGGTTAAAGCAGCTGGTGATTACTTCAAATGATGTTGAGGGAAAACAAAGAGAAAACTATGAGAATAACCTTTATTTTAATGAGCTATCAAGAATTAATCTTGAATATGATAAACTTATGTCGGAGTTTAGTGAAGCTTGGGATGAATCTATGATATTTTGTTTGGAAAACGCAGCTGAGGGATTCTTCTCTGTTCCTGAAACAATAGGTAAATCATATTGTCCCAAATGGTGCCGAACAACCCTGTATGAGTAACGACCCTATATGAGTGGCTCATAGAAGACGTCACTGCCTATCCAGCCAAGTCGAGTGGGAGAGCTATAACCAGGAGGCCACACCTGGGAAGGTGTCATCTGGTACGTCCGGCTGGCCGGCGGTGGCAAGATTGGGCTGGAGTCAAGAACAAATACCTAACTAAGGTTGTTTACCCAGGCTGCCTGCCTGCCCGACCACACCTGGGAAACATAAGGAATAAGCGGAGATGCAGAACCTGCACCACGACAGAGGTGAGCTGTTCCAGTCGCCATGGTAACTTGAGGAGAGAATGTTCGTGACCGGTGTTGGGAGGAGACCATATACTGTTCACCAGCCTTACGTATA
Organism: Panulirus ornatus; assembly: GCF_036320965.1. Lineage (NCBI taxonomy): Eukaryota > Metazoa > Arthropoda > Malacostraca > Decapoda > Palinuridae > Panulirus > Panulirus ornatus. The sequence continues at coordinate 18,554 of NW_027265371.1, forward strand.
CAAGAGGTGTGGGGGGCGGGTCGTCAACACAGCTCAGTAAACAATCAACAGTGGTGGTTATAGGTAGTTAGCTAAGAGTTCAATTGTAGCACTTAATCACCTGTTGTCACTGTTAGATTCGTGTGGTCCTCCACTAACTGTCACTTGCTGTCGTTGTTAGAGTTGCCAGGTTACGGGCCCTTACCTGTAGACAGTCCGCTGTCTGATCTTGTCTTACAGGTCAAATATTGTTTAGAGATTCGTCAAGTACTAGTCTGGCTCGGTATCTTATGATAAGGAGTCTGCAATATGTATGCAGGTATGTTTAGCGTTAAACTTTCTGGTTATTGACCGTCCGTTATCAAACCAGAATCTGTACCTTACGGCAAAACATAAGAATCACGATATTTGCAACATGATAACATGTTTGACTTAATGACCATCAGCAGGTAAGGTCATCAAGCCGCACCATACATACGTCAGACAGTAACATCAGTTGTATAACAGGATGTATATATGTTGGTGGATTTAAGGGCTATCACCTAAAGGTCATGAAGGCAGAATGTGAACCATAAGTTCAACATAAAATGATCATCCAGGTCCAGCAGGTAACTGGAATTCGTAAGGAGTTTTGGAGGGTTTTCGTGTTGTTGTGAGGAAGAGAAAGAGAGAAAGAGATGGAGAGGAGGGAGGAGGGTAACAAGTCCTGGTGTTCAACCCAGGTGCTCCATTGTCAGTCAAGCCAAATATCCAGAGTAATAGTAAATAGTGGGTTAGTTTTGGGGTTTTAGGTTCATCGACCGCCTGAGTCAGTAAGGTCAACAAGTTAGTCATAAACACCACTCAAATATTGTTAAACACCTTCACCTGTTGATGATGGCTGTACGGCCATACACACTCACTAAATATTTGACACATATACGTAATACTATTTTTCCTTTTTTTCTTTTTTTTTTTACTTTCCGCTCTATCAACTGCTGGGGTCATAACTGTGCTAAACGTCAAACTGTAACCACTATACAAATCATCCTGAACACATTTTCCAGGGGTTCAAGATCATTTTAAGACCATACACGTTCTCACTGCATATATGACCTTGTTCCTACAACCAATGTTTAAGTCTAACGGAGAGCGACCTATGGAAGGTCATTAGGTCACTAATCATTTATATGTTCCACTTTAAAGTTACCTAACAATCCTTTCAACGTATTATTGTCTAAATAGCTGGGACAGTGAAATATAGGAAGGTGTACGTTCAAGGAAGACATATGCGATGACAGACTTACGTACAGCGACGACAAGTAGGACAGACAAACCTGAGAAATGGTTATTGTTGATGATGTGAACAGTAGTATTATTATTACCACACATCACCAGCACACCTTTGATGGCGCTCCTACACCTTCGTATTATTATTACCACACATCACCAGCACACCTTTGATGACACTCCTACACCTTCGTATTATCATTACCACACATCACCAGCACACCTTTGATGGCGCTCCTACACCTTCGTATTATCATTACCACACATCACCAGCACACCTTTGATGGCGCTCCTACACCTTCGTATTATTATTACCACACATCACCAGCACACCTTTGATGGCGCTCCTACACCTTCGTATTATCATTACCACACATCACCAGCACACCTTTGATGGCGCTCCTACACCTTCGTATTATTATTACCACACATCACCAGCACACCTTTGATGACACTCCTACACCTTCGTATTATCATTACCACACATCACCAGCACACCTTTGATGGCGCTCCTACACCTTCGTATTATCATTACCACACATCACCAGCACACCTTTGATGGCGCTCCTACACCTTCGTATTATTATTACCACACATCACCACACACCTTTGATGGCGCTCCTACACCTTCGTATTATCATTACCACACATCACCAGCACACCTTTGATGGCGCTCCTACACCTTCGTATTATTATTACCACACATCACCAGCACACCTTTGATGACACTCCTACACCTTCGTATTATTATTGCCACACATCACCAGCACATCTTTGATGGCACTCCTACACCTTGGTGGCTGCTGCACTCCACACAGGAGCAGGGGATGGTGGCACATATCTATGAAGCAAAAAGGTTTTCGATGAGACTGTGCTATTTCTTCCCTTCCCTGGTCGATGATACAGCCTTTCCCCAAGGTTACTTGTCATCCCTGGTGTAACAACGTACGGGTTGAGTCCGGTAACACCTTCTGAATAATAGTATGTGACAGAGTGGAGTGACCAGGGAAGAAAAGCGTGTTCTGCACCTCAACTGACTGATTATATGATAAGAATAAAGAGAATTACACACATAAATGTCACTTGCAAGGATCAAGCCAGAGATGAAGCATTGATAACTAGAAGGGTTAAGGAAACAAAAATTGTAAAATACCTTTACCCGGGATCAGTAGCACCTGTGGCAATGGACACACCTTTGTAATGCTTGATCACTTACAACTGATCAACTTTAATACGAAAGTCTTAGGTATTGTCCCTCAGGAAAACTTTTTATAAATATTTATAAAACACATATATATGTTAGATATACACTATCTCTAGAATATTATCTTTACCTGGGACGTGTAACACTTGTGTGGATAGACACAGCTTTGTAATGCATGATCCATTACACTCAATTATATCTTCACTATACCCTCTTCTTCACTACACAGGTACTTCTACCATACCATCATCATTGTACTCTCTGATGTTCACTAAAAACAATTTTTATCTTCACTACATAATCATTTCATATAAACTTTAATCTTTAATAACCCTTATCTCTACTACATTCGTATCTTCACTACATTCTTTCCTTCAGTACAACCTATCTTGACAATATCCTTATCATCACTATACTCTTCTTCACTACACTCTCATCTTAACATCATCCTTCTGTTTACCGAACTTAGTTCAAAGTCTGACTTGAACGTAGCTTTGGAAAGTTTGTGTTCCTCATTGTGTTACCTCCTTATTATCATTGTAAAGGCAATTGTCACTACTCCCTAACTAAACCCTCATCTTCACTACACTCTCATCAATATCATTACTTCTTGATGTTCAATACAAAATTTTAACATATATATTTATCTTCACTACAGAATAATTTTCATTGCACCTTAATCTTCATTACTCCTTGTTTCAGCTACATCCGTATCTTCCATTCATTCTTATATCTTACATTAGTTACATCTTTACAATATCTTTATATCTTCTCTGTTCCGTCTTTTGAAAAATTGAAAATGAGAGTAAAGGCTTTCCGGCCTTCTGCTCCCTACCCTTTTAGTCACCTTGTACGACACGCAGGGAATACGTGGCAAGTATACTTTCTTCCCTATCCCCAGGGATAACAGCATCTGGTGTTCCCAGACGGTCACCCATCCAAGTACTAACCAGACCCAACGCTGCTTAACTTGACTGATCGGATGATATATATATATATAATATATATATATATATATATATATATATATATATATATATATATATATATATTTTTTTTTTTTTTTTTCTTTTTTTCACACTATTTGCCATCTCCCGCGCCAGCGAGGTAGCGTTAAGAACAGAGAACTGGGCCTTAGAGGGAATATCCTCACCTGACCCCCTTCTCTGTTCCTTCTTTTGGAAAATTAAAAAAAAAAAAAAACAAGAAAGGGGAGGATTTCCAGCCACCCGCTCCCCTCCCCTTTTAGTCGCCTTCTACGACACGCAGGGAATACGTGGGAAGTATTCTTTCTCCCCTATCCCCAGGGAAAATATACAATATATATATATATATATATATATATATATATATATATATATATATAGGTTTGGATGGTATTGCAGTGGAATTTATTAAAAAAGGGGGTGACTGTATTGTTGACTGGTTGGTAAGGTTATTTAATGTATGTATGACTCATGTGAGGTGCCTGAGGATTGGCGGAATGCGTGCATAG
>NW_027265372.1:0-26994 GCF_036320965.1 Panulirus ornatus
TTCGTAGATCCTTAAGGAAAATGAATGGTGGACAAATGGTGAAGGAAGGTGCAAAAACGGGCTAAGTATTTCAGTCCAAACTAGATTTCTTTTGTTCGCTGCTTCGACATTGATCTCAGGACAGTTTCAATGGCTGATATCACATGACACAGAAAACCTTCTATCAAGGACGATAGACAAATAGATAGAAGATGGAATAAATAGTTAAACTGATAGATGTAGGTGCAATCGGAGTCGCCTAAGATTTCGCTCATGGCGAATGAAATGATAAATGGGCGAGGCTATAACCATCGTCTGTGATTATTGTAGATGACTAATTATGATCAATCTTTATGGCTTTTGTGCGACTGCTGTTAGCCTTTGAAGGTTAATGTTCCCTCAAAGTTTCCCGGACCCTACCACTAGGAGGTCAGCAGTTCGACTTAGGGTCCATTTGTGCCATATCTATGGCTCCCAACAGAATGGAAGTATTTTTTTTTCATTTTTTTCATCCAGTAGATGGGACTCATAAATGGCAGGAACAATTCCTAAGGATTTAATCCTTTATGATAACTGCTTCATCCGTACAATAGTTTGACAATAATTTGCAACTGAATGAGAACTTTTGCCATAGAAAGTCTTCTGAGGACCAGGTATAACAGGGTCGACTGCTGGAGAAAGAGGAGATTCTCCAGTCTCAACGACGGGAACTTAAGGTTCAAGGAATTTCAGGGATGAATGTTGGTGGTGTGGACTTTAATCTTCAACACGGCCGCTTCAGCTTTAGGGTCGGCTGCTGCTGCAGGTGCTGCTGATCCTCAGTTTGCAGCGACGGACACATCAGGGTCTTCATCGACGACCAGTACGAGTACGTCGGGATCCACCAGGCCTGATTCATCCCCATAGAAGTAGGGGATCAAGGTCACCAATTCAGTGGTAGGCATCACTTTGCCCCGTTGTTTGGTGGGAGCCAAAGAAACATTGATGGGGATGGCGGCTGCTCCTGTGTCAACTACACCAGTTTCCTCGCTGGGTCCGCCTTTGCACAGGTCATCATCATCTTGATGCCGAGTCTGGATCTTCACCACTACTCTCTCGTGCACGGGTTCGATATCCAGATGTGATCTCTTCCTGGAAGGCCTTTGGCATTCTGGAAGGCACCGCTTTCCTCCCTGGGCCAGGCCCTCACTGCCGGACAACCAGGCAATTCTGGTGTAGGCGTACTCCTGGTGGCGGCCGTTGCGTCCTCCAAGTCTGCGATCTGCCTTGATGCCCCACCGTCCCAGTGTTCTGCCGACGTTCAGGACGGCAGCTTTCTCGTACCCGAACCCTTCGCAGAATTCACAGTATCGCAAATATAGCTCAGTTCGGCTTATACAATCTTTAACAGCCCCGGTTTGCTGGATGTGAGCCTCGAAAAATTCAAGGAAGGATTCCTTGCCAGGGTACCGATGGGCAGCGCGGACGTGAGTCATTTCTGCGATCTGGTGAGATGAGTGATTTACTTGACGAAGTAAACTTTCATAGACCAGCACTTGCAAAAATATAGTGAAGCCACACAAAAATATAGTAGACTAGCGTTTCCTCATTGATTTAATATCCTAGATGATAGATTAACAGAGTGAAGTTGAAGCACTAGTGTAGTGAAGATGAAACATCAATATAGTGAAGATAGCAGGATACGGTAGAGGGTGTACACTGGGCAGAATTACCTCTTGTGGAGAGTGTCATGTAGCTTGTAGTGGAAACATAATGACATCAATGATGGTGTGTGTGTATATGTGTGTGTGTGTGTGTGTGTGTGTGTGTGTGTGTGTGTGTGTGTGTGTGTATGTGTGTGTAGTGGTACAAACTATATAAGAAGGACAGGAAAGCAGGATTAATCTCGCGCGAGCAATGACTGCTTTAATTGTGCGCGTTGTCAACAGCTGGTGGTACTAATTACCCTTGTGCTGTCTGGCTGTCTGTTGACGAAAACTTTACAGTGGGTTTTCAGTTAAAAAAAGAAGAAAATAATCTAAAACTTATTTTTTTATGTTTTTCCCAAGGATGAAGCATTGTATGGACGACTTGAGACAACTATGAGCAATAACATATGTAGGTAACATTAAACACAATGTTAGGGACCAAATCAACTGGACGGTTTCATCAACAATCATGCCATATCAACCAGGACATATTTCATTCTTTAACATTAAAGCAACATATTTACATACATAACCTGTAATTGGTCCACGTAAGCCTAATTATCCTGATGAAGTGATTATGAAGATAATAGATGATGGGAAATACTCTAACAATAATGAGCTTGAAAACAAAGTTAACTAGCATAAGTGACTCGTCAATAAGTAAGCTCAAGAATATTTTTTTCTTTAATTACAAAACTGTAGGTATTGGGGAAATATGGTATGTACTTCTTGATATCTAAAAAATTCGCCTTTGTCTTTGTTGAGTCTGTAGAAAAATGTGGTTGTTTGTTATTACTTGTCTTAGATTTATCCCATCCTACGTTTATATTTATGAATGTCTTACCAATTCCATTACAGCAATACCCCTTACCTTCTCTTGTCCTGTGGAAATGTGTGTAAAATGTGATGTGTGGGAGTAGTTTTCCTCCTCTTACATATCACAATAGATAACATCTTTTTCTGCTCATAATCATATATCTGATTAATCTCATGTGAGTTCTACGTACCGAATCATAGACACCATTATCTCTCACCATCATGTTCACTACAGAGAGAGACACCATTACTCTCACCATCATGTTCACTGCAGAGAGCCATTATCTCTCACCGTCATGTTCACTATAGAGGGAGACACTATTATCTCTCACCGATCATTTCACTCACTACAGAGGGAGACACCATTATCTCTCACCATATGTTCACTCAGAGGGAGACACCATTATCTCTCACCATCATGTTCACTACAGAGGGAGACACCATTATCTCTCAAATCATGTTGCCCATACTATTCACTAGAGGACACCATTCTCAGTTTCTCTCACCATCATTAGTTCTGCTCAAGTACCAGCGTCTACTCAGGACCACCTGGCCATTGTTTGTTTGTGCCAACATTTCCATCTATCGATCACATATACCCAGTCTGTCCCATCTATCGATTCACTATACCATCTGTCCCATCTATTATTTCATATACCTGTCTGTCCCATCTATCGATCTTCACTATACCCTGTCTGTCCCATCTATCGATCTTCACTATACCTGTCTGTCCATCTATCGATCTTCACTATACCCACCTGTCCCATCTATGATCTTCTCTATACCCTGTCTGTCCCATCTATCGATCTTCACTATACCCTGTCTGTCCCATCATCAATCATTTAATGTGTCCTCAAATCTTCACTATACCCTGTGCGTCCCATCTAAATCTTCACTATATGCCCTGTCCCATCTATGGATCTTCACTATACCTGTCTGTCCCATCAATCATTCATTATAATGTGTGTCCCTCTACACATCTTCACTATACCTCTGTCCCATCTATGGATTCTTCACTATACCCACCAGCCTGTCCCATCTATGGATCTTCACTATACCTGTCTGTCCCATCAATCAGTTCATCATAATATGTGTCCCATCTGCACATCTTTACTATACCATCTGTCCCATCTATAGATCTTCACTATACCCAGCCTGTCCCATCTATCAATCTTCACTATACCCAGCCTGTCCCATCTACACAACTTCACTATACCCTGTCTGTCCCATCTATGGATCTTCACTATACCCTGTCTGTCCCATCTACGAATCTTCACTGTACCCTGTCAGTCCCATGTATGCATCTTCACTACACCTTGTCTCTCCCATCTATGGATATTCACTATACCCTGTCTGTCCCATCTATCAATCTTCACTGTACCCAGTCTGTCCCATCTATGGATATTCACTATACCCTGTCTGTCCCATCTATCAATCTTCACTGTACCCAGTCTGTCCCATCTATGGATATTCACTATACCCTGTCTGTCCCACATATCGATCTTCACTATATCCAGTCTGTCCCATTCACTTGTACCCCTGGTCACCAAGTAACAACCATTAACCCACCTACAATATTTTAGATGGTCTCTGCATTCAAAATCGCCGAAGTCGACATGCTTTTGTTTGTATGAAGTCGACTATGCTTTTATTTCTATGTGGGATATTAGAGCATGGGGGTACCTTACTATATTTTTCCATATCAATATAGACTCACTATATTTGTGGACGTACAAGGATAACCGAGGTTACTTCGTAAAGTGCACAACGTAATCATAGTATCTTCAACATGGAAGTTTTTGCAAAAAGCTCAGTTGTGGAGGTGGTCGAGCAGCAGCAGGTGCTCTGGGTCGCCCTCCTTGACCAGGCCTACCTGCCTTTCCACGATGAGGAGGATTTGCTGGACCGTCCACCACACGAGACCCGACTCCCACATATAGATGAGTTGGGCTGCGATGATGACGACATACATGTCATCGTGCCCACCAACGAGCAGTTGCAAGGGGTTCTCAAAACCGTCCTGCAGAGGTATACCATCAGGGTCGTCAACGTTCCATACAAAATCTCAAGGACGAACGTCTGGGAATTCTTCAAGCAGTTCGGCGACATCGTCCGCTTCGACATGCAGTCCTACACGACCTACGAGAACCACCGCGGGATTGCCGTCATCCAGTACTCCTGCTATGCCTCCTACAAGAAGGCACTTCTTGCCGACGTGACACCACTTTCCGTCAACGGTCGCTGTGCAAAAGTGAAACCTCACCGTCCCACTGATGCTGACCAAGTGACCTCGCCCACTCAAGTGGCACTGCAGCCCACACTCCCTACCAGACCCACCATCCATGAGGAAATGCAGCCCACCCCACTTGTCAGGCCCACCTTCAGGGAGACATGGCAGGTCTCAAGACCTGTCAGGCCCACCATTCAAGACCGACTTGGTCCCCCAACACACGTCAGGCCCACCATTCAAGACCGACTTGGTCCCCCAACACATGTCAGGCCCAGCGTTCTAGACCGACTGGGACCAATAACACATGACATGTCCTACGTTACAGACCGACTACACTCCGCACCTCGTACGGGCGTTAAAAGGCGTGTCGAGATGACGCACGCTCCCCGTGCCAAAAGATTCAGTTGGTGAGGAACCTGGGTTATTTCTTCCTGCTGGTGCTGCAGGAGAACACGGCCCTAGAGTGGACACTGGAGGTGTGTTTGTGTTTGTGTTTGGGTTATCACTGAGGAACCAACACCAAGACAACTTTAGTTTGGCCTCGCCAAGGATTACGTTAATCTGGCGGAAGTCTGGCTTTCTCCCAGTAGTGGATGACACATAATATCTACGTAGGGACATTGAAAAACAAAGAAAGAAAAAAAATGGGAACATTATCCCACCAAAAAAAAAAAAATACATAAATTCACGGGGATAATTTCCTTCGTCATCAAAGAAAAAATGAAACTCTTCCGACGCTACCGTGCCTTCCATAAAGCAACCCTCAAAGAAATCACTTTCTACACAATGCGCAAGGATTCGGTTAGCCAATCTTCATATAACTGGGGCTATTCTTCCCTCTGATTGATTCATTTTTCAAGATTAAGGAAAGTTATAATAAAAATATTGTATTGAGTTTCTCCGTTGGCGTCAGGGTAAAACCCATCCCCCCGAAGCTTGGTTACCTTTCCGTGGTGGGGGGGACTTCATGGATTGGGCAGTAGCAACCATCGTTGGTTGCTTCTGTTCAATCCATGAACGAAAAACCAAGCATCTTGAACGTAATTGTCGTATGAATTCACTTGGTGTCAAAACTGACGTGAAAGCGGTTGTCTCAATTTTGTCAGAAATGTTTGTGCGTTTCGGCCTGATGGCGGGAGTCGGTTTGGCGCTGTGGTCATGAGGGAATACGAGGAAGATTGGCAACCGTCCCAGAAGTAGCTACAGTGAGGCCCAGCAGCTGTCCCTAATACTGTGGAAGGCACTCATGTAAGGTGTGCAGTGAGGCGCACCAGTAACAAGGGAAACGGACAACCAAAACAGCAATCTTGATCATCAGGAGGCTATCCAATGCTCAGAGTAGATAAGGACGATTATTGTATGGCTTCGCTCAGAGGATGAAAATCTTAGTATACAAGCTAGGCTTTTAAAGTGTCTCAAATCTATGGAGAATAAACAAAAATCAATGAAATTATTTCTTATAATATAGTAACCTGTAATGAGGTTAGTGACTTTGTATATTTTATGCAACCTACGTTAACAAAGTTGATCAGGGAATTGGCCAGAATATATATATATATATATATATATATATATATATATATATATATATATATATATATATATATATATATATATATATATATATCATCTTGGTGTATGGGAAGGCCATATGGGAGACGGAGAGAGAGGCAGGAGCAGAAGAGAAATGATCAAACCTTCCCGCTTGTTCATAGTTGCTGCCTGAAATTTGTCTTCTGATAGTTCTACAGTTTTTGTTTGTGTTTGTTATACTAATTATTAACATAAGAAAATTGTAATATAATGATTAAAGAAAATTATAGTAATTATAATTTATAATTGTGATAGGTCAAGATTTGTACGTGAAGCGGAAGACCAAAATATGGTACGGGTCAGCCATTCGTGAGTGTAAGCGACAGCTATTGATAGTTACTGGCTTTAATTTATGATCATTTATGATATCTATTTTTTACTTTTGTGTTAGCTGTTTTAAGTATTTGTTTTGTTTGCAGACTAAAACTTCTCTTATATGTTATTGTTTCTTGGGAAATTCTAGTTAATCGAGACGTTCATAAAGAATTATTTTTGGTCAGTTTGTTTTGTTTGAACAGGCATGCATGGTGGTAAGGGACAGAATAAAAGTTACGGTCTGTTTATATTTGTTATTATTGATTAGTACTTTTCTTTCCATTTCTAACAATAGCTGTTTAAAGTGTTTCTGTTGTATTTAGACAAAGTTCTTTTTCAAATCTTATTGATTACCACATGAAAGCTAGGCTCTATAAGTGTCAAGTAAACAATATGTGATATTTTGAGTTAAGTCGAGGTGCTATTTACCACTGGCGTTTAGATATTTGGGACCCTTGGGGATAGATTTGCCAAGATTATCACGGCCAAATTGACTGGATGGCAACCTAGGAGCTAGGCAGAATTGGATATCATAAAAACCCTAAACAGTCGGTGGTTCCTGGGGCCTACCCTCCATCCTCTTGTAACTACGCTGCTGATTACCATTTTGTTCTTTATATTTTTCAGAGGAACAAGACACTTCTGCATCTCTGTAAAGTTAAGGACTCATTGAAATTAATTCTTCAGATATTATCTGCAGTAAAAGGTAAAGTTGACAAGTTACTTTGCTCATCTTCATAATGGGTCTCCCCTGATGTTTTCAATTAATGTTTAGCCTACCTAAATTTTCCAGTCGTACTTATATATTTGTGTGTAGTTTCCAAACGGTAATTTGAAAGGAATGATCTTATATATTTGTGTGTTGTTTCCAAACTGTAATTTGGAAGGGATTGGCCTCTCTGAGCCCCAAGATGACCCTGTTTAAGAGAATACTCTTATTGTGAAGTAACATTGTCGTACTAGATGTAAAACAATTCCAAAGCTTTTTTCTTTTCCTCATGTTGCCACGTTGTTTAAAGTATTTAGTTGAGCTAGTTTGTTTCTCCTTGAAACTGCATGAAACATTTATTTTGGTGTAACTTTCATTATTTCGTTATTATGTGGGTAAGAAAGTGAATTGTTTACAAATTTTATCAACAGTAGATCATGGAGATCAGAATCCATAATTTCACTTTGCATGCGTTCTTATAATCCTTTAAGTTTGAAAAACATTTTGCATTACATGTATCAGTGACCAATAGATTGCATTACTCATCCTGAAATTTATGCCCTTGATTAAATGAATTTCATTGAGCTGCGAGTAGTACAGATTAACATAAACACACTGAAATATCCTTATCATTGATGTCCAAATGCAACAGATTTGTTTTGTTAAGTTATCAGTATCAAGAAATAATTAATGTCATGACGGTTTATACCTTTTCTAAATCAAGCAAAACTTATGACCTTACTCATAGGTCACTGATCGTTAAAATCAACACATAAAAATCTATCTTTCCTCGATAATTATCTTACTTATTTTGCTTGACTGACAATGAAGCACCAGGGTTGACTCCACCCAAGACCTATGACCCTCCTCCAATCCTTCTCTGTAAGGTTGAATTGATAGGAAGAAAATCAGGTCTTCGTCTGTGGTACTCAATGAAGATCAGGCGGCCATTGTAGATTTATTACAAAAAAACGTGTACATCCATCTGTAGTACTCTGGGCTATAGTCTTATGACACACTACGACACACTCTAGTGAACATTGTGACGATGCTGGCCAGTGTGTCCCCTCAGGTCACACTGACAGGGGTTATATTGGAGTCCGTCAACACCCATTCAACTACGAGTTCAAACAACAGATCAGATCTTACGTGTTCAAACAACAGATCAGCTCTTACGTGTTCAAACATCCTGATTAACAGTAGCCCGTGGGAACAGTGAGCCCGTGGCAACATGCATCTATGTAACTCACAGTAAAATGATAATAACAAATAGCTAATGAAAAATTAACGGTAGTGTGCGTGAGTCCTACACCGTCACTGTAGACATCAGTCACCATACATTACTGGTTGTCTGGTACAACATACAGGTGGCTCCCTCTCTGTAGACGTCAGTCATCATGCATTGCTGGTACAACATACAGGTATGTCTGGTACAACATACAGGTGGCTCCGTCACTGTAGACGTCAGTCATCATACATTACCGGTTGTCTGGTACAACATACAGATGGCTCCGTCACTGTAAACACTGTAGAATCTTTAGGTTTAACCATAAACCTTAACTAAAGCAATATGGAAACATGAACAAATTTTACGACTGAAATATCAGAGACGATCGAAATTAAGAGTGAATGAGAGCGATATAAACACAGTTTAAAAGGACAAAGTATGAATGGCAGCTAGGGAATAAGAGGCCGCCCAGCTAAATTTAAAAGTTCGCGTTCAGTGGGAGAGCTAAATTAATTGTACAGACTTCCATTGCTCCGGTAGAATTTAAAGGCCATGTGTACCTCTACAGTCAGAATTTAGAGGGTCATCTTAAAGTGCAGAATTCCAAGAATATCGTTAAAATAATTCACTTTAAAATTCTTTAGTTATGTGAAGCATTTCATACAACAGCTGCAATATGACGGTGTGTATACTGTTGCATGGTAGTATTAAAGTGTTTGATTGACGAGGTTAATTAACCTAACCTAACTTAACCTAACCTAACCTAACCTAATCTAATGACATATCTAAAAGGACTTTGTTGACATAATGCAGCTGGAAGATTTACGTTCAAATGATGATGTTTAAATGTTCTTTAATGAATGAGGGAGTTAAACGGATGAATTTTTAAGTTCGCGTTTCATGGAGTCGTTTTGACACAATTTGTTAAAATGTCAGAGTTTAAATGATCATATGTACAAGGTTGGCCAGATGGCGGGAGTGTGTAGACACAAACATAATCATCCGATGATTGCATTTAGAAACTCACAGATGTAATATAGCAAGAAATATGAACAAAACAGTGAGTTGGTGACATGTTTCATATATTTGTAATACAACTCTGAAGATAGTTCGTAGATCCTTAAGGGGAATGAATGGTGGATAAATGGTGAGAAAATGTGCAAAAACGGGGCTAAGTATTTCAGTCCAAACTAGAATTCTTTTGTTCACTTCTTCGACATTGATCTCAGGACATTTCAATGGCTGAGATTTACATGATACAGAAAATCATCGAACAGGGACGATAGACAAATAAAAGGTTATATAAATAGGAAAACTGATAGATGTAAGTGCAGTCAGAGTCGCCTATGATTTCGCTCACAGCGAATGAGATGATAAATGGGCGAGGCTATAACCATCGTCTATGATTATTGTAAATGACTAATAATTATTAATCTTTATTGCTTTTGTGCGACTACTGTTAGCCTTTGAAGGTTAATGTTCCCTCAAAGTTGCCCGGACCCTACCACTAGGAGGTCAGCAGTTCGACTTAGGGTCCATTTGTGCCATGTTTATGGCCCCCAACAGAATGGACGTATCTTTTTTATTTTTTTTTTCTTCCCAGTAGATGGGACTCATAAATGTTAGGAACTTTTCCTAAGGATTTAATCCTTTATGATAACCGCTTCATCCGTACAATAGTTTGACAATGATTTGCAACTGAATGAGAACTTTTGTCATAGGAAGTGTCTTCTCAGGACCGGGTATAACAGGGTCAACTGCTGGAGGAGGAGCAGCTTCTCCAATCTCAGCTACGGGAACTTAAGGTTCAAGGAATTTCAGGGATGAATGTTGGTGGTGTGGACTTTAATCTTCAACACGGCAGCTTCAGCTTTAGGGTCGGCTGCTGCTGCAGGTGCTGCTGATCCTCCAGTCGCAGTGACGGACACATCAGGGTCTTCATCGACGACCAGTACGAGTACGTCGGGATCCACCAAGCCTGATTCATCCCCATAGAAGTAGGGGATCAAGGTCACCAATTCAGTGGTAGGCATCACTTTGCCCCGTTGTTTGGTGGGAGCCAAAGAAACATTGATGGGGATGGCGGCTGCTCCTGTGTCAACTACACCAGTTTCCTCGCTGGGTCCGCCTTTGCACAGGTCATCATCATCTTGATGCCGAGTCTGGATCTTCACCACTACTCTCTCGTGCATGGGTTCGATATCCAGATGTGATCTCTTCCTGGAAGGCCTTTGGCATTCTGGAAGGCACCGCTTTCCTCCCTGGGCCAGGCCCTCACTGCCGGACAACCAGGCAATTCTGGTGTAGGCGTACTCCTGGTGGCGGCCGTTGCGTCCTCCAAGTCTGCGATCTGCCTTGATGCCCCACCGTCCCAGTGTTCTGCAGACGTTCAGGACGGCAGCTTTCTCGTACCCGAACCCTTCGCAGAATTCACAGTATCGCAAATATAGCTCAGTTCGGCTTATACAATCTTTAACAGCCCCGGTTTGCTGGATGTGAGCCTCGAAAAATTCAAGGAAGGATTCCTTGCCAGGGTACCGATGGGCAGCGCGGACGTGAGTCATTTCTGCGATCTGGTGAGATGAGTGATTTACTTGAAGTAAACTTTCATAGACCAGCACTTGCAAAAATATAGTGAAGCCACACAAAAATATAGTAGACTAGCGTTTCCTCATTGATTTAATATCCTAGATGATAGATTAACAGAGTGAAGTTGAAGCACTAGTGTAGTGAAGATGAAACATCAATATAGTGAAGATAGCAGGATACGGTAGAGGGTGTACACTGGGCAGAATTACCTCTTGTAGAGAGTGTAATGTAGCTTGTAGTGGAAAGATAATAACATCAATGATGGTGTGTGTGTATATGTGTGTGTGTGTGTGTGTGTGTGTGTGTGTGTGTGTGTGTGTGTGTGTGTGTGTGTATATGTGTGTGTGTGTGTGTGTGTGGTGTGTGTGTGTGTGTGTGTGTGTGTGTGTGTGTGTGTGTGTGTGTCTGTAGAGGTACAAAGACTATATAAGAAAGACAGGAAAGCAGGAGTAATCTCGCGTGAGCAATGACTGCTTTAATTGTGCACGTTGTCAACAGCTGGTGGTACTAATTACCCTTGCGCTGTCTGGCTGTCTGTTGACAAAAACTTTACACTGAGTTCTCATTTTGAAAAAAGAGAAAAGAAAATAATCCAAAACTTGTTTTTCATGTTTTTCCCAAGGATAAAGTCTTGTACGGACGACTTCAGACAACTATAAGCAATAACATATATAGGTAACATTAAATACAACGTTAGGGACCAAATCAACTAGACGGTTTCATCAACAATCATGCCATATCAACCAGGACATATTTCATTCTTTAACATTAAAGCAACATATTTACATACATATCCTGTAATTGGTCCACGTAAGCCTAATGATCCTGATGAAGTGATTATGCAGATAAGAGATGATGGGAAATACTCTAACAATAATGAGCTTGAAAACAAAGTTAATTAGCATAAGTGACTCGTCAATAAGTAAGCTCAAGAATATTTTTTACTTTAATTACAAAACTGTAGGTATTGGAGAAATATGGTATGTACTTCCTGATATCTAAAACCTTCGCCTTTATCTTTGTTGAGTTTGTAGAAAAATGTGGTTGTTTGTTATCTATTTGTCTTGGATTTATCCCATCCTTGTTTTGCTGCAACATTATTTGATGTCTTACTTTGTATTTCCATAGATTATTATATTTTTGAATGTTAGTGCTTGTTCTATTGGTGTCATAAACTACATAATCTTATATAA
This sequence comes from Panulirus ornatus, assembly GCF_036320965.1. NCBI lineage: Eukaryota > Metazoa > Arthropoda > Malacostraca > Decapoda > Palinuridae > Panulirus > Panulirus ornatus. The sequence goes on from NW_027265372.1 coordinate 12,341, forward strand.
GTATACACTTTATTCATAATTTCCATATATTATTTTCTTTGCCTTTTATCTAATAATGTAAGATGTAAAATCTATGATTTTAATCTCCTATTATACGTTAATCTGTTGTTGGATGGACAGCCAAGTCTATATGCCATTTTCATGTACGAGAACTTCAATATTTTCTAGTTCTCTTTTTCTTTTCTTTACTTATATTATCTGAGCCTTGCATTTTCTTCATTGTATTTTATTGTTTTTGTGTGATATTTTTATATCACATATTACATGGGCAACATCTTTGGTTGGTTTCATCTTTGTGTTACGGGAATTTTGTTGTGTGTATATATTATTATCCTCGTCTGGTATTTAGTTTTGTTTATTCCTTATTTTCACACTAAGTTAAGAGAAATTTCTCCCATTTACCCATTACTCACCAGTACCATCAGTTCTGTATACTAATATTAAGCACAGACCACCACTACGCCATACCGTGTTGTGATGAGACCTGAGGTCAGGTTAGCCTCGCCATAATTATTGGCATAATGATTCATCTCTGATGATGATGATGCGCCACTCACTCACACTGTCCGAAAACACACTTCACTCCAAGGACTGACACAGCCACACACACACACACACACACACACACACCAGCTTCTGAGTAACTTAAACATGGAGAAGAGAAGGCAATATGAACCTGAACATTGTAATAAAGATACTGGCTTCTGGGATCACGTTGTCTTGTGTGAGGAAAACACGTTTACTTCTGACTGACGCTTCCAGAAATACTCTCTCTCTCTCTCTCTCTCTCTCTCTCTCTCTCTCTCTCTCTCTCTCTCTCTCTCTCTCTCTCTCTCTGTATTAGACATTCCCACCGCACTGGTGCAGGTTTAGGTTATCAACTAAGAATATGATCAATTCTTTATCAATAACAGATTATTGCCCTGGCAGGTCAGGAGGCCAGGGTCGAGTGTGTCATAACATGGTAGAGGTTCAGAATAATCTTTTAGTAACTGTACATATCTTGTGGTATCCATTAGTATTTTGTCTACACGGATATCATGATAAACTTTAAATTCAGATAGATAATATAAAACATGTACATATACACTTGTAGATATATCTATATGCATGTAAATGAGGCAGATGAATGTGTTATGTACTTAAAAATGCTACTGAAAGCTTAAAGATTCCGGTAAAAAACATAACGACTGTTGTGATAAATTTCTTTTTTTTTTTTTTGTAATAAATGTGTATTGTGCTGCATTTTGTGGCCGTCACAGGGCCAAGATCGTTCAGCCAAAATCCGTTAAGGTCTGGAAGAAGTGATGAAAGGCGTTGAGAATATATATCTATTAATGATTACAAAACACAGACTATGTTCTCCTCTTGGTGTCTAAAAGATGACCCAACACAAGACTACTTTAAGATCAAAGTTTCTAGACATTTAACAAATTATTTCCTATTACGTCCCTTTTCTCTCAGTATCATTTTTCTGGTTTACTTCGAAGAACTGCCATGTACTACCTAATATGATCATTCAATATAGATGTTTCCTGAATGATCTTCAACAACGTGTTGTATAGCTCTGTTGTTGACATTATTTCGTGTAATGGATCAAACATTACAAAGTTGTGTCCATCCACACAGATGTTACACGTCCCAAGTAGAGATAATTCCTAGATATGGCGTCTGTCTAACATAGATATATTATCTGTTAATATTTGTATAATATTCCCCTGCTGGACGGTACTTAAGACTTTCGTATTAAAGTTGATCAGTTGTAAGTGATCAAGCATTACAAAGGTGTGTCCATTGCCACAGGTGCTACTGATCCCGGGTAAAGGTATTTCATCATCTTTGTATCTTTAACCTTTCTAGTTATAGATGTTTCATCCCTGATTCCAGCCTTACAATCGATTTTTCCTCCTTATCCTTATCATATAATTAGTCAGTTGAGGTGCAAAACACACTTTTCAGTCCAGCCACTTTACTGTGTTTCTCAAATGATACCATTGAAATGGTGTTACCGGACTCCAACTGTAAGTAGTTACACCTGGAGTGATAAGTCACCATCGGCAAGGCAAGTAATCCACGAGTAACTGAATATGTCTTGGCTGTGACTTGCCCTTCCATTATTTACATATATTAAAATGTGACAGTAAGAATCAAAAGCCAGAAGAGGAGGAGCAGTACACATTGCTCATGATGTTTATGTATTGGCTTTACATCTCGACTAATAATTGCACCTACGTCTTTCTCTTTCTTTGATAGTTCTGTTTCTAAATCTTATGATGATCCTCTAATTTGCCTGCTATGTGCACATAGTACATCATTTTGCGTATACCTACAGTGAATATCACTGGCCATTGTACACTGTACAACGAGACGCTGGTCATCTTTTTGCAGTCGTCTTGCGTCATCGTACCAGTTGATAATGTTGGCTGATTTTGCCATCGTGAAATTGTTTTTAGTCACCAATGTCTCTTATAGATATCAAATATCAGGAAAATCTATCAAACTCGTAAACACAATTTGACTACATGTGCGAAAAATCGGTTATAAGTTTCAAAGATTTTTCTGAAGAGAAGTATAGAACATGCACATATCATATCTATTGTATCACATATCAGTTCACCAGATAAAGACACCATTATAACATACTGTGAACTAATATATAGCATGATTCATGTACAAGGACCATCTTCTACACATGACCAATATTTCACAACCATCACAAAATGATTCACTGATAAAGCCAGTGTATGTAATGTCCTTCCTTTTCCTCAGCTCATTAGGCATTTTCCGTGACCCAACCTATATGTTATTTGTCCCCTCATTTGTGACCTTGTAGTTGTTGTACGGTGGAGTAATGCTTGGCTTGCTGTACTGAGGGACAGACACACTGACACAAGCCATTATTGGATAAATTGACAAAAATGAAGAGATAAATGTCTTGAAATATGTCAAGTGTAATGATACATCGACTTATGTACATTTTAGTAATCATTTACAAATTCAAAACATAGAATTCATATGATGGCAAAAGTGTGTTTAGATAGATTTCTAACTCTTAATGTTCTTATCAGTTCAGTCCAAGGAAAAAAAACATGACAAATAAAGCCAGATAACAGTGTGTCATAAGACCAGAGCCCCTGCCAAGCTGGGACTTGGCCAAACATAAACAACCACTTTCTTATAGACGATTAGTCAAGGTTCTGGGTCGAGCACCAGGATCTATTGACTTCCGTCCGTCATAATATATTTTCTCTGATCCTTCATCATCACCACACTCCCGGCACCCATCAATAAACCCTTCCCAAATTCCTCACTTCCTTATAAACTCGTCCCTGTAGTCAACAATTAAGAAACCTAAACCGACCAAAAAGCATTACGTTGTTCAACAATGTAAACCCCAGCTAGGGTGAGCCTTAGACACTCTTACGGTATATTGTGATGGACGAAGGATTTACTCACCGAGAAATGAATTACACATTTACTTGTTCTAAGAACCTATCACTGATTACCATAGAATACAGATGGTAAAAGTGTATTTTCCTTGAGGTTTTCTATTGAAAATATACGAAATATTTTATTTAAACTAATTATCTCATACGATAATGAATAAACTCATAACTTTTCTGGAGCACATGGTACAGTAATGTATGTAACGTGAAACGGTTAGAATTAACATATCTAACATAAAGATTTCTATTTTGCAGATAACATACATGTTTTACATGTAGAAATCATTAATATCTTCAACAACGTAAACATAATACCATCAATTTTATATTACAAGTTTTTTATCCGGGTTTTACGCATCAAAACGATTTTCCCTACAGAAAAGTAATGTAGTTATTATCAGCACAAGGTTTAGAAGGTCTTAAACAAGTTATGAGTTTATATTCTTCAAAAGTTTAGTACGATCCAATAATTATACTTTGAAAAAATAGACTTGTTTATTTTGCTGTGATGAACATTAATGAAAAAATGTTCGACGTTTTCCTTAAAAATTTTCAATATGAATTGATATCAATACGTTTTAGAGGAAATGTCTATCAATGTCAACAAGACACAAATAACCAAAATTGACGAACTTAATTCAATCAAGTGACAAGTAAAGAGTATAATATGTGAATTTTAACAACCTTAATAATATCACAAAACCAAATATGTTGCCCAAATTTTTCAAAGCATCAAAAGTAATAAAAGAAGCTGTCCAGAGGTGACTTGTTACTCCGGGCGTAAATGCTTACAGGCAGAATCCGGTAACACCTCTTGAATAGCATGTGGACGACAGAGTGGCTAGGCTCAGAAGCATGTTCTCCACTTCAACTGACTAATGATATGTTAATACAACACAAACCACATACATCCATTGTGAGGATGGAATCAGGGATGAAACATCTATAACTAGAAAGGTTAAAGATACAAAGATGGTGAAATACCTTTACCCGGGATCAGTAGCACCTGTGGCAATGGACACACCTTTGTAATGCTTGATCACTTACAACTGATCAACTTTAATACGAAAGTCTTAGGTACTGTCCCTCAGGAAAACTTTTTATAAATATTTATAAAACACATATATATGTTAGATATACACTATCTCTAGAATATATCTTTACCCGGGACGTGTAACACTTGTGTGGATAGACACAACTTTGTAATGCACGATCCATTACACGAAATGAACTTCACTAACGAAGAGTTATACAACGCGTCGTTGGAGAACATTAATCAAATACCTATACTGAATTTTTATGTTAGATAATAAGCATTTATTAGAAGTGAACATAAAGAAATTATGATGAAAGAAAAGGGACATAGATGTAAATATTTTGTTAAAAGATGAAATATTAGCTCCTTGTTCTATTTTCAGATACCCAGAAGAAAATATATTCTGTAGTTTACTTATGTATATGTTTATGTTTTTCACAACTATTCTAATCTTTGATGTTTTAGGATTCTGGCTTAAAGAACTTGGTTCTGAACAACTATCATAATGCAACACAATACACATTTATCATAAACAAATGATTTATCACAGTAAATATTATGTTTGTACTTGATTCATTACGTCCTCATGTAAGACTCACGCACACTAACCATTAATTTTTCATTAGGTATTTGTTATCATCATCTTACTGTGAGTTACATAGAGTTAGATGCATGTTGCCACGGGCTCACTGTTCCCACGGGCTACTGTTAATCAGGATGTTTGAACACGTAAGAGCTGATCTGTTATTTGAACACGTTGTTGAATGGGTGTTGACGGACTCCCATATAACCCCTGCCAGTGTGACCTGAGGGGACAAACTGGCCAGCATCGTCACACTGTTCACTAGAGTGTGTCGTAGTGTGTCATAAGACTATAGCCCAGAGTACTACAGATGGACGTACACGTTTTGTTGTAATAAATCTACAAAGGCCGCCTGATCTTCATTGAGTACCACAGACGAAGAAGACTTGATTTCCTTCCTCTCAACTCAACCTTACAAATGGTGGCAGTGACGTAAGAACCCACGTGACCACACACGACCGTCACATCTACTTCATATTTCTACGTCTGGTGTTGGCAGCAGTCATACAAGCCTACCTGACACAGTCCTGGTGCTCCCTCCTGTGGACGTTAAGGGCGGAACCCACGGCCGGCTACGTGCTCCATCACCCGTACCTCAATGCACTGAAGATACGTCTTTATTGCATTGCTGACACTGTGTCGCTTGCAAGGGCATCAAGACAGCGCCACACTCGTGCAGTGTTGTCATCACATCCAGACGTGTCAAGCAAGGTCAGCCATCCTGCCAACACCAACGTGGAGGTCATCTTGTCAACCGCTCCAGAGACGCGTCATCATCAGCCGTGGCGACATCCCAGACGTCAGCATCGCGTGGTCCAGCCCTTGTCGCTCACTCAACTTTCCTGCTAGCGAGTCGCTACTCTGCACACATCTTCACCTCGCTACACCCAGCGAGCCGCTACTCTGCACACGTCTTCACCTCGCTACACCCAGCGAGCCGCTACTCTGCACACGTCCCCACCTCGCTACACCCAGCGAGCCGCTACTCTGCACACGTCTCCACCTCGCTACACCCAGCGAGCCGCTACTCTGCACACATCCTCACCTCGCTACACCCAGCGAGCCGCTACTCTGCACACATCTCAACCTCGCTACACCCAGCGAGCCGCTACTCTGCACACGTCTCCACCTCGCTACACCCAGCGAGCCGCTACTCTGCACACATCACCTCGCTACACCCAGCCAGCCGCTACTCTGCACACGTTTCCACCTCGCTACACTACACCCAAGACGCCTTCGTAAGCGAATCTCCCATTCAGATAAGAACTGTGTCAAAATGGTTCACTCTGTGAGATATGCTCCTTTTGTGTGTTACTAGTTCCTAGTCTATAAATATAGACATATATATACTTTTGGGTAATATGATTATTCATCTTTGTAGTTTAGCAAATTAATCTACGTTTTCAGTTATCCTTGCATATATTCTTTCTTATGTTTTCATACATTGGTACTATTGTTTTTAGCGATGATTACTTTCACATACAGAATCTTGCACTGATATGGTATATTGTTATGCCAGCCTTTTTATTGCCTTAATTTCATCATAATATTTTTAAATGATATTCACGTTATGTATTTTGGATTAGGAGAAAAGTGTTAATTGTATTTTGATTTTTTCGAGAGGATTATTACTTAAACACTTTAAGTCAGATTGTATTACATGTCCGAAGATATTCCACGCGGTAATCGTAAAGGTTCATATGTACTTAGGAATTTACCTAGAATCCCTTATTATAAACGGAACCAGCCTTCTAAAATGGCGACGTCACACAAAGTTGTTTTGACAGATTCTGGTGACACAGATGACCCACAGAAACCTCCTTACACGTTACCACACCCACACCCACCTCCACCTCACAAAAACTCGGGACAATCAATTCCTTCACAAAAACTGTTTTTACACTAAAACAAGCTAGGGAACCACACGAGTTATTTGATGGTAAACTGTCAAATTTTGATCGGTGGATTAGAAATGCAGAGGACATTGTTGAACATAATGGTGATTCAGGAGACAGAGCGTTTATATCGGCTGCTAAAAACCTCATTGATTTCCACCAGCCTAACAATTAAGCTAAGGTTGTCTATGACTCAGATGACATTGGAAACTGTACATCTTGGGAGGAATTTAAAACGTTGTTTACATCAGGTTGTGAGGAATCATTCTCAGATAGTTTACTACACGTCCTTTTACGTGCTCTTAACACAACATACTTGGATGATACGTCAGTCCCTGATCACTGGAGTACCTTACATGGAAGAATGAGATTAGTTAGGCAGGCTTATGAATCCTTACCCTGGATATCGGCCATGATGAATCCTGAAACTCATGTGCAAACATTCATGCGTTTATTACACATAACCTTCATTCTCAATGACCTGACCTCCAGACGTAAGATGACGGTTACTTAATGAGAACATCGACCCATCATTGTGGGTCAGTAACAAAAGTGTTGAATTACACTCAAAAGAAAGTTGGATATTATAACACCAAGACACTGGGGAGGGTGTCGGCTTCCCAAAGTGTGACGTAACATTCTAGTGATCAACACAATCATTCTTCTCATGGTCAAATACAGCGATTCAGTGATGACAAACACTCACATAAAGTGACGTGCTTCCGGTGTGGCCAACCAGGACATAAAGCGAATGTGTGTCCTTACACATGGGACTCATTCTCACGTGAGCCTCGACCAGAACAACAAACGCAGTCAACGATCCATGTCATCACAGCCTCGGTCGTCACAATTCTGCCGACCTAGTCATGATTTCCTCCAGTCAGACATCAGGCTGACCTTCACCCGCTCGCGCCCAACACCACCAAGCAGGTGTTCATATCATAGCAACGCTAGACACACTTCAGCGGAATGTCGAGCATTAGCTAGACAGACGTCATCTAACACAGGTTCATCATGTCATTATCAACAATGACAATCTCTCGCTCATGACAAGACTCCATCACATAAGGAACTCTTAAGACGTTTTCGTTCTTCGCCATTTTCTCACATTACAAGTTTCGATTTAGTGGGTTCTTTCCAGGATAAGCCAATCACAATCTTTCTAGACAGCGGCGCGGAAGCAGATGTCATTCATTATGATTTTATTCAACCATTAATGGGGCGCACTCAACTTGGACAATGCTCGGTCTTTTACCCATCCCTTCAAAGTATCTCAAATGAAAATCTCGACGTAAGGGGCACTATTAAAATGAACATTCACATAGGCGACTCGGTCATTACCGTCACCCCTTACATTGTTCGTGGTGTAACTTTTCCTGCTAACTTGTTACTAGGACGCCACTCTATGTGTGGCACAACATAAGATCTGTCCTATTTATCATGTGGTTTGTGTTGATAATACGTTCCTGCCATTGTCAGGGAAGAGTTCTCACTCAGTCAGAGTCATTAATACATGTGCTCCCACGTCCTGCTTCACGGTAGACAATACGCATCCTTTTTACTTTTCTACTCATCATTGTCCTGGTAAACTGAGAACCAACATGACTCTGCATAGTAACACATTAACGAAGGTTCCTCTCTCACTTTCTCGAACATGGATGAATGATCATGAACTCAGACATAGTCAGGGTGATCTCGCACTAAGAGTAGTTGCTGAACCTTCCTCACTAACTGTCACACGACTATCCATGATGGACGCCTCTATTCATGAGACCCCAGATGGAGAGGTCACCATATACATTGCCAATACGGGACCCCACTCCTGTCCGTCTCCGTAGAGGGGCCAAGCTTGTGGAATTCTCCGTTTTGAAGTCGGGAATTCAAGACGAGGAGTTGCATGAGTTTAATATCCGTCTAGTCTCACATTCCATTAACCCACCACCACCTACTCCTCCTACCCCAGACTCAGCAGTGCACGGCTTGAGTCAGCTCCCCACCATCACCCCTGACATGATATCCAAGGTAGGATTAACCAAACATGTTGACCAGTTAACAGACTTACTTAACCAGTATAGGTCTACTATTGCCTTATCAGGAGAACCACTCGGTAGAACTCATTTGGATGTTCACATTATTAACTTAGAGAAAAACACACGTTCCATTGACGTCCCAGCCTATCGATTGCCGCACACACGCGCACAGAGACATAGCAAACAAACTTGTTCAGGACATGTTGAAAGATAATGTTATAGAGGAATGACGATCACCATGGAATTTACCACATCTGATCGTTCCGAAAAAGGACGGAACTTTTAGACCAGTCATAGATTTTAGAAAACTCAACAACAAGGTCACTTTGAAAGATGGTTTCCCATTACCAGTGGTATCAGAGCTTCTTCATAGCCTCGGTAACAATAAGGTATTTTCAACTTTGGATTTACTGAGTGGATTTTGGCAGATTCCCTTGTCAGAGGAAAGCCGCCCCCTGACTGTGTTCAGTACGCCAGATGGTCATTGGCAGTTCATATGCATCATGCCCTTCGGTCTTCATTCCTCACCGGTGATCACCTTCTCAAGGTTAATGACTAACATCTGTCGTCACATGTTGGGCCAAGATGTATTGGTTTATCTTGATGATATAATTGTCATGTCTCAGATATTGCTTCTCATTTCAAAAATCTTGAGAGAGTATTTCTACGACTTAAGGATGCGAATCTAAAAGTCAAGTTATCCAGATGTTCCTTTCTACAAACAAGAATTGATTACTTAGGTCACACCGTTGATGAAAACAGTATTCAACCTAATGCATATAAAGTCAAAACAATTGTAGAATGGCCAGTCCCTTCCACAACAAACAAGGTCAAATCCTTCCTTAGTTCAGCAAGATATTATCGAAGATTTATCGCTAATTTCGCGAAGATCACAAACCCCCTCACTTCATTTCTGAAACAGGAAGTTACATTCCAGTGGTCTACAGTGCATTTAACTTATTCAAAACAATACTTGATCGAGGTGCCTACCCTTCGATTTCCCAACTTCGGGAAATCCTTCATTTTGCACACAGATGCTTTTAAACAGGTTTTTGTAGATGTACTTATGCAGGAGTCAAATAAGGGTAGACTTTTTCCCATAGCCTATGCGAGCCATTCATGTTCAAAGACGGAATCGAAATACTCAGTAACTGAGTTAGAAGACCTTGCAGTTATTTGGGCACTCAATCATTTTAAGGAATACATATATGGTTACCCTATTACAGTTTATACAGATCACTGGGCACTGTTAGGTATTTCTCAAAGACAAGAACCTACAGGAAAGTTTCAAAGATGATTTTTAAGTACACAAACATTTGACCCAGATTTTCGTTTTGTTTCTGGCTCATCCAATGTAGCTGCAGCCGCGCTCTCCCGCAGAGTGGGTGCAGCCACTGTAGATAATAGCCTCGTATATTTTGATGTAGAGAGGTTGAGACAGCATTAACGAGATGACCCAGTCTGGGGTCCTATCATAGAATTCCTAGAGGGTATGAGATCTTCCTTGGATGCTAAAACAGTTGTTCCAGTCAGAGAATTGTATTTAGCACAGTGGGGGAGTCTTGTGCAGGGACGCGAAATTAGGAGTGCTCGCCCGTGTTGTTAAACAAACAATAAATGGCAACAGCATTAGTACATCACCCCAGGCCGCACACCCAGGCGCAGATAAATGCTATAAGCAAACTCGTTTGAGGTATTTTTGGCCAAGATGTAGAAAAACATTAAAGAACATATTTTGAGGTGCCAAACCTGTAACACTCATAAGAGAAGTCCCACTACCCCACAGACTGTGTCGAAGTATCCTTTACCTTCATACCCATTGGAAAGAGTTCATATGGAGATATTGAGATGTTTTCCTAGGTCCATGGCAGGCTACAGATACATTTTAGTAATTACTGATGCCTTCACGAGATATTGAGAATTAGTCCAGGTTCAAAATAAAGACGCAGCCACTGTCGCTATGGCGTTCAAAAAACATATCTTAGACAGACATAATGTGCCGAAGATTTTAGTCACAGATAATGGAGGGGAATTTAATAACTCATTATTAGAAGAACTCTGTAAATTGTATAACATAAGTAAATGTAATATAATGGCACAACACCCAGCCTCGAATGGCTTGGCAGAAAGGTTGAACCGTAAGATCCTCCAGTGTCTTTGCACCAACATTAATTTTGATGATGATGAATGGGATGAATACCTGTCTGATGTCCAATGTTCATTAAACTCAGTCATTTGGAGACACACCCTTCCACGCCTTACACGGTTTTGATAAAGTGTTGCCGTATGACATAATAGCGTCCCCTCCTTCATGTCCAGCGATCCAGAAATCAGTTGTTGGGGAAAAATATCGCACGATTCAATTGATTCATCAAAGGATCAAGGAAAATCTAGATGAAGCCACTACAACCTTCACGAAACAGGCTGATAAATCCACGAAACCATCAAAGGTGGCTCCCGGACTCTTGGTAATGGTGCAACAATTATCACCAGAAGTGATGTTCCTAAACTTGACCCAAAATTTTCTGGTCCCTATATAGTCTTAGCTCATTAAAGGGACATAAGTTTAGGGTTTGACATCTAAATGCAGGTGACATTCGTGAAGAACATGAGGACCACTTGAAAGTTTTACAGTATTGTGAACATGATCATCCCGGTACCACAACAGACAACACTCCTCAAACCCCAAACAATGTCACCCAACCAACTTCTACCACTGTTCAGACTGTCCCCACACCAGAACCGACCACCCTCACAACACCACCACACACACATCAGTATTCATTAAGACCTCACCTTTAAGAAGTTGCTAAGTTTATCATTTTCCAGGTTCTTCCTTCTCATGTCCTTATGGTGTCTTCCTGTATATGACACCATGGCAGTACCAGGCGCCCTTCTCACGACTCCCCGCGGGGTCCACCTCGTGAGGGACACAGTCAAGCTGGGCCTGGAGGGTCTACCCTACACTTACGATTATTTAGTGAAACTAATGGAGGCCGTACCTCGCTTACGGTCTACCCTACTCAAGTTTTACACCAGTGCGTCCATCAGAAACTCTAGTGTTGCTCCTCCTCCAACTTTGTTAAACCAGTGGACCTGGAAATTGAATAGTACCTGTGTGATTCTGTATGACATAATACAAGACATTGAATCTCCAATAAATACTAATGCCAGGATGAACACAGAAAATCAGAGGAGAAGCAAGAGAGGTCTGTTTAATTTTGTAGGGTCCCTCCAATCATACTTGTTCAGTATTGCTACTCAGGAAGAACTTAATTCAGTTAGGAATCAGGTTAGATCCTTACAATTTCAACAACTTCTTAACAACTGGTATATCAAGGCTAAAGCTAAGATCTCAAAACAACATCTTAAATATTTGAATGACATAATGTTAACTGTTAATAACTTGACACAACATGTAGCACTACTGTCAGAGTCTCTTAATCCCATATATGCTATAGTGACTATTTCCACATATGTTGATAGTTTATATACCCAGATCACTTATTATGCACATTATTTCACTGCCTTATTGGAAGATGTTAATAATCTGGTAAACCAAGTTGTCACACCATCATTTTTCCCTTCTCGGAACTCACACGTATCATTAAACAAGCGATGACGAAATTCGGTTACACCCCAGCTCTCCCTCTGCATCACGTGACCAGTTATTACTCCTTACTAACGGTTGACGTGATCCTCGAAGCGGTCATTATCCACATACCATTCACTGACTCCAATACTTACAGCCTTGTGAACGTAATACCATTCCCTTTTAATTATACAAAAGGGTCGCAAAAAACTATCGTCCTTGCTGATAACATGAACTTTCTATTATAAAATATTTATTCCTCGTTGATTGCACATCTCTCCATGGATGATTTAGCATTGTGCTATAAACCATTGTTTGACAACTTGATTTGCCCCCACCCCCCAATACCTTGGTTTTCCATAATTTACAAACAAATTCATGTGAGTACCAACTACTTTTTGGGCATCAACAAAATGTTCTTCGTTCTTGTTCCTTTAAGGAAATTGTTGTTAATGAACCTTGGATTGAAAGTATGGACCAGTATCACGTACTGTTTTTCCCAGACCCACAAAATGTTCTTATTCATTGCCCACCTAATCATCCCAAATCTTATTTATTTCTGGGACACATTCAGTTAGGACAACAATATATTCTTATCAGTTCCAGTTTCAAATTGTTCGGCACTCATGATCATTATTTGGGACAAATTGATAGAACTATCCCGAGTTTAGGACGAATCCCCCAAAACATCAACTTACCAATCATCGATGAAGTAAAGATCCAATATCTTCCATCTATGGTTCAGAACGATCTAGATTCTACAATAGATGTTCTGGCGTTTGAGTCAACGGGGAAAATGAAACACGAAATGTTCCCAAGTGCACTTTCGTGTAATAATCTCATCATCAGGGGAGACACAAGAGAGAAATATAACAGTCAGTTGATATATATCTAAGACACGAAGCTAGGACGCCATTTGGTTGCATCTATAAAGTGCCTTGTGGAAACGGTGATAAATTTTATGCTGGTCAGACTGGTAAGGATTTTTCTGTTAGACTTAAGCAATATAAATATAGTATAAGAACGGGACAAGAATCAAATGCCTTATTTAATCATGTTAAAAACTATGATCATTGTATTGACTGGAGTAACGCTATCTCAGTTATTGACTCTAACTCTGTTACCAAGAAAAATATCATTGAATCTTTTATAATCAAATACACAAAGAATTATAATCTTAATATTAGTGATGGTCTATACAAATTAGATAAGTTTATTGTTGATAAGTTTTGTAAAATGATAAGTTTATGAACGCTCGTTGTATGTTTTGGACAATCACATGTTTACCAAATGGCGTCCTAGCTTCGTCTCTTCGATGTATATCAACTGACTGTTATATTTCTCTATTGTGTCTCCCCTGATAATATAATTATTACACGAAAGTGCACTTGGGAACTTTTCATGTTTCATTTTCCCCGTGGACTCATAGAAATATATTATATTTATATATATATATATATATATTATATATATATATATATATATATATATATATATATATATATATATATATATTATATATACATATATATATTTTTTTTTTTTTATTATTATTATTATACTTTGTCGCTGTCTCCCGCGTTTGCGAGGTAGCGCAAGGAAACAGACGAAAGAAATGGCCCAACCCCCCCCATACACATGTATATACATACATCCACACACGCAAATATACATACCTACACAGCTTTCCATGGTTTACCCAGACGCTTCACATGCCCTGCTTCATCCACTGACAGCACGTCAACCCCGGTATACCACATCGCTCCAATTCACTCTATTCCTTGCCCTCCTTTCACCCTCCTGCATGTTCAGGCCCCGATCACACAAAATCTTTTTCACTCCATCTTTCCACCTCCAATTTGGTCTCCCTCTTCTCCTTGTTCCCTCCACCTCCGACACATATATCCTCTTGGTCAATCTTTCCTCACTCATCCTCTCCATGTGCCCAAACCACTTCAAAACACCCTCTTCTGCTCTCTCAACCACGCTCTTTTTATTTCCACACATCTCTCTTACCCTTACGTTACTCACTCGATCAAACCACCTCACACCACACATTGTCCTCAAACATC